>NC_056734.1:240786757-241011757 GCF_019279795.1 Protopterus annectens | reverse complement strand
CCACATATGTTCTTAAAAAAACACTTACACCTTCTTAATCATCTCCACAGTGATAATTTATGCAAAACCTTTTGAGCTGATGACATTTACAAAGGATGTCCATGAAGGTCCCACAGCAGAAGTATCTTCCCTCTGTAGAGTGCAGTGATTAGCAGTGTCTATTGCAGGACAGCTGATGGTCTCAGAACCTGAGTAGATGTTAACAGTTCACCTTTTACACCCATGTTACAACATTACTTGCTATAATGGTTCTGCCCTCTGAACACTTGCTCACTGAACTTCTTAAGGCACTATTTAGGAAGGAGAGTCCAATCCATGAGATTACAAAGTCAAAAGCATGTAGAAGATTTAGGTATGGTGATAGAACAGACATTCTTAGACTGCATGTTTATTTTTTCCATTTTCCAGTTGCTTATCATATTAAGGAATCCATGCCTACTGGTCAACAAAAGACCCCTTTTAATCAGTCAAGGTTGTCTTCCCACCTCCATTTGATTGTATATTTTTATACTAGAGAAGACTGGTAAGGGTCTCTGTGGTAGTGTTTCACTGGCCTGTTTAAATTCTCATTTTACACTGTCTGCACCCTAGCTTTGGATCTTACTTTACAACCAGACTCTAGGACAAAATCAGGCTGTATTACTTCAGTATTTCCCGCTGGCAGGAGGGGGTGACTGTAGTTGTTTCCTTCTTGGACAACAAAAGTTCCATCAGGGACTACTTAGTTACCCTACTACACATGACTGAAGGGAAGACTTCACAAATCTTAGTAAACAAAATGGATATTTTTCCTACCAAGAAAATCCAGAAAGAGGAGAACTATAGTAAAGTACTTGTGAACTTGATGTGAGAATCAGTGTCCCTTTTGTGCAAGACCTTAATTAAAAAGATACTCTGTCTTATTTATTTTGCTTCAACTTGTTGTGTCTTTTGGCTTTTCCCGGTTAGGGGTCGCCACAGCAAAACTCCGGTCCGCTAATGATTGGCAGTAGATTTTTACATGCCGAGTTGCCAGCCCTGACGCACAACCTTCAACGAAGGTACGCCCATTTACGCATGTCTCCACACAGAAGACGCTCTAGCTGAGAATCGAACAGGACAACGTCTTACTGTGAGGCGACAACGCTACCGCAGCAGCACCACTGCAGTTATTTCTTTTACTTCATATTTGAAAAGAGTCTATATTATTGTTTTGTTTGTATTGCAATAAAACAACTTGTTACAAACTGCTGGGCTGTATTAAATTCAGGTGCCACATTGGTGGAGAATATGAGAATATTTTGGTGTATCTTTTTTATGTCAAAAGTCCTAAACCTCCACCTTTTCTGACTGTATAAAGTCTGCTTAAGCACACTTTCCCCAAGTGGAGAGATAGCAGCCTACTGTCTGGAGTGAACTCAAATTTATCTTTTCACCAAGATGACAACTATTGAGCAAATGATACAAACTATTGTTGTTGCAACTGATATAATGTTATCAGATATAAAAGCCAAGCAATGCTAAAGATGGGTCCACAAATGGAATAGCTAACCAGTAAGGAAGACCTGGAGTGATTCACATAGATTTTAAGTTATATATCTACTATTACGATTGGCACCAAGGTGACTGGACTAGAATCCTCTCAACACATTGAACTGGGGAGCTTTTAAAAGCCATTATGAACATTTTGAAGGAGCTGATTATCATAGCTATGAAAAATAAGACGGCATTGCTAGTCACAGAGTGTGTTATGTTTTGGCAAGTGTGTTGCTAGCTAATAATGTGTCCAGTGCCACCCCCCATCTGGCAGCTTTACAAAAAAACTCTTCTCCTAATGGCCTAATATAAATAAAAAACTAAACTGTACAACTGTACCGATTGCTACATTTGTAGTAAATAATTGCTATAGTTTATATACCACATACATAGTACTATAGAGTGCTACAGAGCTTCAGTTTAAAAGAAAAAGCCTTGTCTAGTTTAAAACTGCAGTTAACTGCTTGTTACATTTGTAGTAATCACTTCATACAGTTTATACACACATAGAATGCTACATTCCTCAGTTTTCATCACAAATGCATTACCTACAGGTTGGCATGCACAGAAGAGCAATCAGGATATGCTGACTGTATCCCCTAACAGTTTGTAATTGAACATTTTCTCCTAACAAAACAAATATTAGTTGTGACTTATAACATGCTTAATTTATGGTTAGGACTTGATGGTTGACATACTAAAATGGTTGAAATAACAGTGATTTACAAATTCAAAAATGCCTTTGTCTGCTAATTTGAGAAAGTCGATGTTTTAGACTGACCTTTTGGATGTTAAAACCTTTGTGATGCTCTCACAGAGATTGTTATGCAATAAAACTTTTTTAAAAGAGAGTAGTCCAGTAAAGAAAGTGTCAAATTCTAGTAATAGACAGGAAGCATCATCTGTAGTCACACCCTGTTTTAAATGTGGGAAAATAGGTTGTATAGGTAGATTTTGAATTACTAATGTACTAGTAACGGTAACAGTGTTAGGCTTCTGAAAACTGCAACCATAACTCTCATCTGGACAGATTTTAGCAAAATGTCCAGATTTTGCCTTATATGTTTGGTCTGTTTTTCATAAAACTGTGATTTTCTGACAAATTAGTGGCAAATCATTATAGACTGAAGTTAAAAAATAATGATAGATGTTTGAGTTTCAGAATTCATACCCTTCAGAAATGTCATGCTAATGCAAAACCTGTTATTCTATCAACTTTCTGAGTTTGAAAGAGCAATATTTTTAAATTGTCCCTATTTTTGGGCGTTTTTCCCACTTTTACTTATGGCTTTGTCCAGATTTCTCGCTCTGTAAGGTTGAAAGGTATGACTGCAACCAGTGAAACACTTGCTACAAATGATGCTATGCCTATGGAATGTGATGAACTGCCTACAAGAACAGTAGAGTCAGCCTTTTGCTAAGGTGTTAACAGAAAAGTTAATTAAATGCAATGTGTTAATTGATGACAGAGTGCTGCAGGGACAAAAACAGGTAGATTCAGACAGTATGTTCACACTTATGAAAGCACCATATGTGTGCAAAAAATGCTCCTACTTAACTTAAACTACTTAACTAATTGAAATAGTCTGCATTAATGGAGGCAGAAGACAGTCTGTCATTACTCAACTAGAAATACAAACTGTGGGAATACAAGCCAGCCTGCTAATGCAGTACCCAATTTCACATGATATGACAACAGGGAAATAAAAAGAACTTACAACATATGAAGAAATAATTCAGCATGTACAGAAGAAAAAGAAAGTGAGAGGGTGGAGCTCACACACTGAGACAGAGGGAAAGCAGCCTAAAGAAGGAAAACAAAATAGAATGTATACTGATGAACAAGATAACCTTGATATTCCTGTTGTTTTTTCTCTCTTCTCTGCCTTTCCAGAGCAGACTGTCAGCTACAATCAACTCCACTCTTCATTCTCTTGGTCCACTTTACCCTGTTTTTGAAGGATACTGCTGCTGGGGAGTGTAGTTAACTCCACTCTGCAGTAGCCTTGCAAGCTCCACAACAGCTGATGTTATGAGGTAGATCCACACGTCAGCTGATGGACAACATCCCAACCAAGTAGTATTACATTCATAGCATGGGGCTCTGTAGGCTCTCATTGCTGTTATTGCATCATCTGTAGGCAAGCTCTGTCACCCTGAATGAGCCAGCCAGCACATGTTGCTCACTCCCATCCTTCCCTAGCTGGTCCCTCAAATGCCTGTGATGCTAGTCATACACAGGATGTCTGAGTCACAGTTAGGGCTTTATACTTCTGCAACATGAGGTTGGGTATAGATGATATTTCTCCAGACTCAACATAGAGGAGCACTAAACTGAAGAAAGAAGTAATATCTATCAAATTTATGGAAGGAAAAAAAACAAGAAAAAAAGTTACAGAAATGGTAATGGAAAATAAAGAATAGTGGTAAAATACTAAACACTGAGACCCTGTAATAGTAAGATAGAAGGCAGTATATTGTACTTCACAGCAGTCTGATTCTGAAGAAATTCCTGAGATGTCTGAACTCTGCATGCACACACACACACACACACACACACACACACACACACACACACACACACACACACACACACACACACACAGAAGCAAAGTGGAACACGTGTGCACACACATACTCGCACAGAGGCATGCATGCATGAACAAAGAGGCAGGCACACTCATGTGCGCACACACACGCGTGCACACACACACACACACACACACACACACACACACACACACACACACACACACACACATGCATGCCACACATTTGTCTATATTTTAAGATGCAAAATAAATTATAGGCAGATGTCTCAGTTTTGTGCAGTTTATTTAAACTGCTCAAAATTTAAATAAAATCAAAATGTATAGAGGCCTATCTGCTTACTTAGTGAGAGAAAGTGAACAGAACTGATTTCATCTGGGCAGGGCATTCCTGCAGCTGTATTGTCTGGATAATAGGTCTGTTTCTGCTTTCTGTGCCTTAAATCAGATATACCTTTTACTCAAGCTGTTGCTGAGAGACTGACACTGCCTGCTGTGATATTCAGAAAAGATAAGAGTTTATTCTAATTTTTCGTCTGCACTTTTGATTTAATATCTCTGTAATCTGTACAACTTTTTCCCATCTACCCCCCCCCCCCGTTCTTGTGGTCATCTTATGTCTTAGTGGCTTTGAGTTGCCCGCATCTGGTATAAAGTTGATAGTGGACACCCCCCCCCCAGTCACATTACTTAAGCTCATTCTACTGTTAATAGTGAGAACATAGCAAAGGCCCACCCCTTTAACTTCTGCATTTTGAATTATCTCATTATCTTCTGCCTCTTCACTTTCTACTAAAAAAAAAAAAAACTTTCCTTGAACTAGTGTAGTCCCGATACAGATTTGCTGTGTCCAGGATTTTTTGTAAGCTTCTGAGTGGTGCTCTTCAATTCTTTCCCTTAGATCTGTTAGTTCTCTGCTCTCCTGCACTTTTATTAGCTTATTAGTCCAGCACTTTAAACTATTCCCGATGCCAGAAAGTCTGCTCTTCAAATTTTCCCTATGACTAGCACTTGCTCTAAAACCTGCTGGAAAGCACTAGGAAGCCTTAAACTGATAAAAGCACTCAGTTCTCCTTGTTAATAAGGAGAAATTAATCATAGGCACTAAACAGCCTATAATTGCAAAGTACCTTGCCAAGGTAAGGGAAAACAGCTCTTGTACTTTACAAAAGAAACACTGAACAAGGAATGTCCAAGGGTCAGATTCTGGTGATTTCTCCTGCCGACATGGTGAATCTGGGCATACTGGGGCAATGCAGAAATTGCCTCATGTACGCAGACAACCCTCTCCTCCTATCACCCAATACTGCAACCTGCGAGAGATGCACTTACATAGCCAAACTAGAAGCAAAGCTCTCTCCAGCCAAGATTGTGCTAGACAGTCAAGAGGAGAAAGTTAACACCTGCACTACACCTCAAGCAACAAATAGCCCTTCAAAACTCATGCCACCAACATCCACACATAGTAACACTAAACCCACTTATGGGGAGGATCTTAACATTAACCTGCCCAAGCAACAAGGACCTCTGAACCTGAAACACAAACAAATACCAATCACAACCAAAGTGACACATAGCGCAAAACACCAGTGTGCCACCAAACAACAGCCCCTAAGGCAAGACAACGTACCCAACACTTTAGTCATAGGTGACTCTATAGTCAGGCACACTGACATCCCACTCACCAGGCTGAACAAGGAGAAAATTACTGTCAGCTGGCTTTCGGGTGCCAGGATCCACCACATAACGCATGCACTCAAGTCACTCCACAACATTTTCCATGTTGGAGTGAATGACTTGAGACATACCTCCCTGGACTACATGAAAAGAGACATGGAAGAACTCTCAGATCATGTGACCCAGGCCGGTATGACCCTAGCCCTGAGCAGTATCCTGCCTCCGCCCAGAATGATACCACAATATAAGGACAAAATGATTGACTTCAACAGTTGGCTAAGTTTCTGGTGTCATTCAAAGGGGATCTAGTATCTGTCTGCCTGGGACAACATGATTGACAAACCCCAATGCTTTTCCAGAGATGATCTTCACCTGTTGCCCATGGGATTCAGGTTACTGGCTAAGGCTCTTGTCACCCCTATAGTGCCTTTTTTAGGCAAGGCTCAAAGGACAAAACCACCACCGTAACAGATATAAGCATGCAAAATCTGAAGGTAATGCTACTCAATGCTAGAAATCTAAACCTCAAAATGCACTCTCTTGAGGCACTCCTAAAAATGGAAAACATCAATATTTGTGCAGTAACTGAGATCTGGTTCAAGGCTCCAGAGAGCACCCCTGCAATACCAGGCTGTATCTCTTATCCCACCTTTCAGCCACCAAACCAGGACTGAAGCACTAAAGGCAAAGGAGTGTCCATATTTGCCAAGGATATTCACACCTCCAGGCTAGTTGCCCAACACAATCCATCTGAAATTCTAGAGGTGCAACTAACACTAGGTAAGACTGCAATTCAAACTGTAGCTGGCTACAGATCCCCCACCATGCTCCAAGATTCTCACTACACCTTTCTAAACATACTAGATAATATTAAGATATATCCAAACACCCTAATACTGGGTGATATCAACTACCCTGCCATTACTTGGGAAAACTACTCAGTTACCAACACCTTTGCCCAATGGTTCTAGGAGTTCATAAATTCCAATGCTCTGGAACAACTAATCCATAGTCCCACCAGTGGCTCAAATATCCTAGATCTGGTCATTACCAACATGGGAGATCAATGCTCCACACCAGTGGTCATCCCCCTCGTTGGTCAGGGTTGACCATAAGCTAATCACCCTTGATGTCCACATCCAACCCCCACCCCCAGTAGGGAAGCCTCCATAAAAACTTCTCCAAGGCCAACTTCATGCTACTCAAGTCAGAAGTGACAAACTCCATGACACCCATGCAGATGGGGAATTGAATGTTCGACCACTGAATCCTACACTAAGGCACTGTACAAGCACATCCACTCATGCATGAATCATGCCATTCCAAACAGAACCAAGACGGTCTCCTCCAAAAAAAGGAACCCAATATGGTGGTCCCCTGCCATAAACAAACTATACAACAGAAGGAAGAAACTGTTGCAGAAAAGAGGAAAATCCCAGAATGCAAAAAACTCCCTTACCAGCCTCAGTAAGAAGCTGAGATCCCTCATAAAATCCTCCAAAGCTAGTTACAAAAATAAAATTGCCAAAGATTCCAAGAACAACCACAAGGCATTCTATAGTATTGTCAAGAATCTAAATGGCAATGATCAGATCTGCTCTGAGCTACAACAGAATGGCATTAAATATACTGATCCGAAGGATATTGCCAATATCCTGGCAGATCAATTCAGTGCCAACTTCACCCGCCTCTCACCCCCTAAAGGGCCCATCTCAGTACTAAATGATTGCCAAATTCCGGTAATCATGGCCACACAGGTAAAAAAACACATTCTCCAAAGCTAAGAATACAGCATCCATGGGACCAGATGACATCCCGGGCTATGTACTACATGAACTACAAAATGAACTGGCACCTCACCTAGGTGTCATGTTTAATCATAGCCTCACTTCAGGCTTTGTGCCCAATGAGTGGCTTACAGCTACAGTTATTCCACTCCACAAGGGGGGATCCACCTTGGATCCCAGGAACTATTGTCCCATCAGTCTGATGAGCCTGATCTGCAAAGCCATGGAACGCATTATCATGGAACTTATAAACAAAGACATCGGCAACCTTCAAACACTGGGCCCCACCCAGTTTGGTTTCATAAAGGGCCGATCTTGTCTCCTCAACCTGACTGACTTCTTTGAATCAGTCTCCAGAGCCGTGGATGAGGGTAAGGTGGTGCACACAGCCTATCTGAACCTTTCCAAGGCCTTCAACACCATCCCCCACTCTGGAATCAAAGATAAACTTACTAAGCTGGGCATTAATCCCTACATCACTCGATGGGTTGCCAACTGGCTTACTGACAGAACCCACACTGTAAAAGTAGCCGACTCCAAATCCAGCTCCAGACAAGTAACAAGTAGAGTAACTCAGGGTTCAGTCCTGGGACCACTCTTGTTTGGCATCTACTTCTCTGAAGTACAGGCCAACACTAAGGGACACTGGCTAACAAAGTTCCCAGATGACTGCAAACTGAGAGCCATTACTGAATCCCCAAATGATGTGGATATTCTACAAAAGGGCCTTACAGAAACAGATGCTTGTTGCCAGAGCCATGGGCTCAAGCTCAGTGCCAAGAAATGTATAGTTATCCCCTCTGGGAAAAAAAATGTACCCATGAATTACCAAAAAAGTGGCAGCACTAAACAGTGAAAGTGTGATAAGGGACTTAGGGACGCAGGTGGACAGTGGTCTCACCTTCGATAACCACATAGCCACAACAGTCAGGAAATCGTTCTATGTGGCACACCTCATCAGTAAGGGCTTTTCATCCAGAAAAAAAGGAGGTAATTGCCCCACTGTACTCATCCCTCATTCGAACCATTATAGAGTACAACGCCACATTTGGTATGTATCTCACTAGACATCTGCAACAACTGAAAAGGCCACAGAAATACCTCACTAAACGAATAACAGGCCTAAAGCAGATGCCCTATGCTGACTGTCTAAAAAAACTCCAGCTATACTCTGTCGCATATCGCCTACTTAGAGGCAATCTCTGCTTAACATACAAGGCCATGTCAAACACAGTGCTGTTGGACATGCTACACTTAACGAAATCCCAATCCCTCAGAGTCACATGCTCCAGGGATCTAAACCTGGTCATCACAATGAACAAAACATGCTGGAGGGATATGTTCCTGACCCAGAGACTCCCCATACTCTGGAATAGACTGTCCATACATGTCAAGCTGAGCGCCTCTTTGGCCCTCTTCAAAAGAAACTTTGATGATTGGATGAGAGATAGGAAATTCACCCTGGGGATCACATCAGTCACCCTGCTAGACAGGGGACCAGGGAAGTAAATATTCTGGGAAGAAATAGCCAGGGAATAGTTATGGCTAGGCTTGTATAGGCCCTAGGGCCAATAGCCTAGTACCAACCTATGAACCTAAGTCGTACTGGCTTCCATCTCCAGAAACAGGTACCAAGAGTCACCAATGCAAGTTTCTCTTCCAGGTATTTCTTCCAAAGACTTCATAGAATTTCATTTTCTCTCAAATTAATATTATCTTCAGAATGACAGGCAAGCACAACTTTTCCATCTGTACTGATAGGACATATTCTATTTACACTTACACTCTTACACTTATAATTTATCCTCTGGACTGAGAGGCTGACATATTTGATTAGGATAAGTTACAGCCACAGCTCACAATTGTGCAAATTTTTACCTCATATTTTTGGTCTGTTCTTCATAAAACTTTGTGGCTTGCTGGCAAATCACTATGGATTGAAATCACTAAATAACGACATACATTTGAGTCTCAGACTTAATATTTCAGAGAATGCATGCTAACACAAATCCTGTTAATCTTCAAGCTTTCTAAGTCTATATGAGCAATATTTAAAATCTGACCATACTTTTAGGCCTTTGTACTCCCATTATTTTACGTTTTGTCCAGATTTCTTGTACTAAGAGGTTGAGAGGTATGTTTACCGCCTTCTTTTTTAACTCTCTCCCTACATGCATTTTTTAAGCAATGACTGCTCTGCTTAATGATAAGTATATTCTTCCTTTGCTCAGTTTAAAGTAAGACATCCTTTTTACATAATCAGACCAGCCATCTTAGAAAAAAAAATAGACATGCATGGTTAGAGATCTAAACCCATTTTTGTCAGTATAAAACAGAAAACGAAAATAAGTGAAGACAACAACTGTCTGTGAGTAAGGAAAAAAAGTAAAACTGAAAAAAAATTGCTCTGATATAGAACTTGGCAGAAATATGTCACAACATAGATTGCATAAGTATATATGTATGAATATGTATATATCTCTATCTATTGATACACACACACACACACACACACACACACACACACACACACACACACACACATATATATATATATATATATATATATATATATATATATATATTAATGTTTAGTAAGGTCAGCAGTCTTGAAAGCTGACATCTGATTTGTTGATATACTTTAATCAAAAAATAGGTGGTTTACAGATGTGTGAGAGCACACAACTCCAAAGGTTGTGTTACAAAGTCATGCATCTGGAGCATTTTTCCTTGGGCCTCCGCTGAAAATTGGCTTTGCTCCAAGTCAGACTTTCCTGGTTAACAAATGTTAAATACATAAAACAAATAAATAAATAAATAAATTGTGTCATAAGTTGACCTTTTATTGAGGGTCATTGTTTTCCTGGCCTACGAATACAGTAAAAAAATGAATGTTCATGGAATATTCATTGGGAGGCCTGGGCATCTTCCTGAAAGGAGAATTCCATGGTGCTTCCAGAGAAGATATTCTGTCCAACATGATCTATAAGTTGGGGATATAATACTTGTATCTGGTTGAAGCAGAAGGGAATTAGTGGACTTTTTACCTGCGAGTGGCTGTTAGTACTTACTTTATGGGGACTCTGGGACTTTGGCACAAAAGGTACCATGAATAGAGATAATTATCTATATATCTTTGGGTTTCATTTCAGAAAGTCTGTCTGGTGCAAAGCCTGTCACCAAAATTCTAGATTGTTGTTTTGGAAAAATTCTGAGCTACTGCCTTTGTATTTTATTTCTACAGTAAAATTAAATATATTTTAGGGATCTCAGGACTTTACTTGCATTTAGTAGACTGCATTGCTGGATATGGTGGGCATTTATAATGTAAATTATGCCATTTTTTTTTCTTTTGCTGTCTGTACAAGTTAAACTATTAGAGCCAACTCACCCCACCTAGGCAGAAAGCATTCTGTTAATGACTAACAATGGCATTTGACCATTCTTGTACTATGAGCTTTTTCAGGTAGAGTGGTTCTGCATCCTTTTTGCCTGAGTGAAGAACTGCTGTCTCAAAATGGCTACAGCACAACACTTCTTACAAATCCTATAGACTGCAGTTGAGTGTATGGTTTGCATTGCCAAAGCAAAGGTAATACCATTAACTGTCCTTCTACTGACGAAACTGAGAAGGGAGATTGACCTTGAGGCATGTCTGGTAGTATTGGAGTGCTTTGCCCTCCAGGAGGAATGCAACAAAAGTAACTGGCAAAGATTCTTTCTTCTCATTTTTATTGATAAGCCACTGAAATCTTTGACAGATACATAATAGTCTAACTATACCAATTATGACAAAGTGAAAAAAAAAACATTTTTATCCTGTGCTGAGGTTCATAGGAATGTAAAAAATACAAGACAACTGAAACTAGTGACCATTTATGCTTGACCATAGCAAGCCTCAAACCTTACCTCCTTTTCCAAGGAGGACTAGGCCCATCAAGCCAGAGTGAATTTGTGAATACCCATCCAATCATCTAGTGAATTTCTGAATACCTATCCAATCATCTAGTGAATTTCTGAATACCTATCCAATCATCTAGTCCCTGTTTGAGGGATGATAATGAGTTAGACTTATTCATTTGCAATGAAAGTCTATTCTAGATATGCGGAAGGTGTTGCATAATGAATATAGCTCTCCACCACATATTATTTATTTGGTGATGAAGGTCAACATCTCTGTTCCTAGTAATGATGAGATCATTTGATTTATGGAGATACAAGAGATCCTAGACAGTAGTTCCCTAATGGCATGGAAGGCAAGACACAGATGACCCCACAGGAGTCTGAATTTTACAGAATAAAGGGACAGAGCTTCTAGACATTTCTGGCACCTTAGGTTTTTATGTAAATGGTCTTTTCATTAGGAAGCTCTGGGTTCTTTCTATTTGTTTGCTATGTATAGCGAGGTACATCCCAAAGGGTGTATTGCATTCAATAATTGGTCTAATCAATACAGAATACAATGGGGCATTGGCTTCTTTAAATCTGGAGTATATTTCTTTTGCTATCAGCTGTACTAAGAATAAGGACTTCCTGATATCTATCATAACATGATAATCAAAGGAGAGGAAATTATCACCCCATATTCCAAGGTCTTTAAATACATTCTCATTTTGAAGTGGGGTGCTGTCCATGCTGTAAGCTGGGGGGAGCTGTCCATGCTATACACTGGGGAAGGAGTGGTTTACTGAACATGATAATATTGCATTTTTTGCATTCAGTTTTAGCCCATTATTTTTACACCAGATATAACAAATGTATGCTCAAGCTACAGATCCTAGGTGACAGAAGCGACTTGAGAATGGCACCCAGTTTACAGTCATCTGCAAACTAGTTAGCCAATGATTTTAGTTTGTGATCTGCAGATCCAGAATGTAGATGGCAAATAACAGAGGTCTCAGTACTGAGCCCTGTGGAACACCACTGGTTACTTTCATACTCTCTGAGGAAGCACCTATTCCTTATACTGTGTCAGTCCTATCCATTAATATTTATCCATTATTATGCTATCCATCTTACTACACAGGGATCTATTTAAAGCACTTTTAGCATGCTGATTATGCCAAGAATGATGAACAGTACTGAATGCGTTGGCCAGGTCAAGGTACACTCTGTATACAACATGACCCTGCCAGCAGCTCTGTTACCCATTTAAAGAAGTTAATCAGATGCATTACATAGGATCTATTCTTAGCAAAGCCAAACCAATGTAGGCCAGGCCTGATAAAATTTTAATATCATGTTTAATCAGGTCAATTATGATATGTTCCATGGCATTGTAGACAAGACTTGTCAAACTAATGGACCTGCAATTTCTGGGTACGTGGTGAGATCACTCTTGTCAAGTGGCATTATAACTGCTGTGCCCCCAGACTTCAGGGTTAAAGCCAATGGCTAGGCTCAGCTTGAAGGGAAAGGTTTTGTCAATGCCTGTTTAGGACTGTTTATTAAGCAGCCTGGGATATTATCAACTCCTTTAGAGGATGCATTTTAGTCTATGAAAACACCTTCCGTTTGTGTTTTTTGGTGATGATAGGTGATTTGAGACATTCAGCAATAAGCAGGCTTTGGATAGTTATCTCTGAGGTGAACTTTGCACTAAATTCCTTTGTTAGTATGTTGGCAGTATCCATTGGATGAGAGTAGGTGATACCATTTTGAATAAGTTCTGAGAAATGTTTGGTGTTAATAGTTTCCTGGAGAAGCAAAAGTAGGATTTGTAATTATCCTTAGCTTCTGATGCTTGCCTAAGTTCAAGGGCTGCTTTGCTTTTCCTAGTGGTACTTTTTAAATTCTTTAACAAGTCATCGATGTCAACCTCACTTTGAGGATCGATTTTTCTGTACACTTTAATTTTTTTTCTTTTTTTCTATAGTTTATGTTTGTAGACCACTGGGATGGTTTACTCTTCAACTTCCCATTATATTTAGATCTGTTGGGATTGCAAGATTTATACAATTATCTAGTTAAGCACAGAATATGTTTATGTAGTTACATGTTGTATCCATATCTTAAGTGGTACTGCTATACATGAATTTAAAGACTTCATCATAGAACTAGACATTTGTTCATTTGAAATCCCTTAGTTCCATGGAAGTGGCAACCATTGATTTCAGATAGTAAAGGTGAAGGACGTTACCAGTTTGTGATTGTACTTAACAAAGGAGGATGCTACCAGGGGAATGGTACAGCATGTCAGCCATATTTGTGAAAACCAGGTCTAATATAGTTCAACCTCTATTTGATTATTTAATGATCTGGTCCAGGGAATTTTTATTTATTAATTGTAGGAACTTTGGGACATAACCTACTTTTGTGATATAGCTGTCCAATTTTATTGAAGGGTAATGGTAGTATCCCAAAATAATGGAATTACTGTTTAAAAGAAGTTCTTCAAGTATACTTAGGAACTTTAATGATTTTCAGGGAATATAAAGAGGCTGCAGGCTGATAATTTGTCCTTTGTAGTGTGATCTGTGTACCATTGACTTCTGCTTGTGGATTTCTAGGAATCTGACTAGAGGCAATATAGCAAAAAGGGAAAAAAATCTAGCAAATATAGAAACTCTTCCACAGTTACCATCACATCTAAACACATGATAAGCATGCAACCCAGGTATTGAGGGTGTGCCATATGAAATTAAAATCAAGTTTCTGTGATTAAACATGCACGGATGTGCAGGTATAGCATTTTGCTATTGAGACTCCTGATATTGATAAGGGCCATTTTGATGTGATCTTCTGCCCATTTTATTTTTATTTAGTTATTAGTTATTTGTTTTATTAAGTTGTAAGGTCCACAGCTGAACTGTGCCTAAAAAGGCATTATGGCAGCAGCAAAGACTTTGGCCAGTATCCAGAAGCTTTAGAATGAAAGATGCAAGGCATTCTTAGCAAAGCAAGTAAGGCTGTCTATCATTGGATCCCAAACTGACATTCAATGGAACCCCTCCCCCAGCTTCCCTGCAATTACATCAGTTACTGAGACAATTATTAAAGACTATTATTATTTCTTTATACTTCTGTATCCTTTTTGGAGAAGGAAAAATTCTCCTTAAGACCAAGGTCTTACATGCATTTATGGCATGCACAAAGAGTTCAGACATGTCCATCTGCATATCCCACAGAATTTTGAACATCAGATAATTTACTCCCATATGAAGCACCACCATGTTGTACTCATATTTGTTAGGTGTAAGGACCTTAAGAGACCTTGAACTATCAGTGATCCTGGCAACTGAAAGACAACTCACCATCACCTTGTTCTTGTCCAATCTAGTGATAGCTGAATCAGTATATCTGAATAGGGAATCAACAATCACTAGGGCATTTTTAGGAAATTTTTATTTGTAGAATGGTTTGGAGTACTAGACTTGAGATGATTTATGTCTTGATGACTCATTGGTGTAGATGTGCTTATAGTTTATGTGGTGTTTGATTTCTGCTGAGAGCTAGTCCTGTTGAGTCTAGGAGACTCAGGCAAGGATGTCTCTACAGCCTCAACTTAAGAAGATTCAGTGTGTGTTTGAGTGGAGTGCTATAGAATAGGGCATTGCTCAAAAATGTGTTTTTTTTTTTTTGTTTTGTTTTTTGTTTTTCTGCAAGAGAGTTGCCTCCATGTTATTTAAGTACTTTCATCTCTCAGAAGTAGAATACATTTTGCTGGGTAAGAGTTCATTGTGTTTGAGCATCAGCAATTTGCTACACTGCCTGAGGATAGTGAGTGCTATGAGGCTGGCAACAAAAGGAGGGCAAGCAGTGTGTTTATTCATTTTAGTGCAAAGAATCAGAAACTTTTTTTGGAATTTAACTTCCTTGGTTAATTAATTTTGTTACACTGCAATTAATTTTATTTTATTCATTTTTTATGTAGAAGCACATCTCTATTGGATTGGATAACACCAGTTATTTATGAAAAATTATATTGAGCTTACTGCTTGCTGTGATGGATTTGAAGTCTTCTTAAGACACTCAGTCTTGCTGGCTGGGTTCTGCTAAAATTCAAAGTCTGGTTATATTTGCATTCACAGCCTGTTGCATACAGAAACTTGCAGAATATACACTGACGAGAGAATATACTTTCCAGCATCAACTTTAGAGCAATAACAAATAACTTTTTATAATAAACCAAACGGACTAACGTTGCAGCTTAAAGTACTGTTCCACTTTACTTCTCATATAGTACAGATGATGTGAGAGATATAACATTTACCTCAGGACAAATGTGCCCCTACCATACCCCTAATATAACTGGATTCATACAGCTCTTTATATACAATTTTAGTCCTCTTGGTATTCTATTTTGGAGAATTGCTCATCCTGTAGAAACAATACTAATTGTTGCAGATGCTGATGCAAACTGCTGACTTGATAATATTATTTTTAAGCTTCCTTGTTTAACAATGTCTTGTAAGAAACCAGCTTTTCTGACAGTGTGAACATCCTGTATTCTATTTGCATCTTTGTATAAGAACATCTGTTCTTTTGCCAATGCTGATAACAGTGTCCTGTTGTCCATGCAGAAAAACATGTTTTTGAGGAAACACATTGCCACAGTGTCATTGTCCATTCTTTAAAAGCAGATTTTGCATTTTTGCTCTTGCATACATCCTGTTTTTAAGTCTGTAAGGGAAAAATGTCCATTCAGCAGGTTCCTTATTTTCCAAGCCATGGTCATTTAGTATGGTTGCTGATTACATATTACTAAACTCTGTTTCTGCATTTAAGCAAGCTTTTTCTTTCAGCATATTTACAACATAATTAATTTCAGCCTTATATTCATAATATCTAACAATTCCCTCTGTTTTTAAACATACTCAAACATTTTATATAGAAAACACATTAAGAAACAAACCTATAGTCTTCTTTTGATACAAGTCAAAATGCAATTTTACATAGTTAATACAATGATATTAAGTACTACTACAAAAACTGAATGTATTTAAAACTTTTTCTTTTGCAGACCATTCTGTGAAAATATTTTATCAATTATGAGCTGTGTCTGTGTTAATGTTATTTTTTTAACTTGATCAATTTATTTATTATTATTCTTTTGCAATCACAGAATTCAATTTATGACTTAGAACTGTTCCATTAACGCTTTGCAACTGTTGAATTAACTATAAGAGACAAGAACCATGTGCTACTGCAAGCATTTATACACTGCTGAAAATATACAGTTTTAATGTCATTTTAACCATAACATTGTGATCATGTCTCTGAACTGCTCATTAACATCTTGGTTGACAGTGAAGTGAACATAAAGTACTGAACTGGGCTTAGATTTAATGCAATTATTTCAGTATATTTAATACTTGAGGATTTAAAAGAAAACATGATTTATACACTAAAGAATGCTATGTACATATTAGCTGTATGAGTACAATATTTTAATATATTTTTTTTTCTCTAACTGGGGTAAAACCAGTGATGTTACAACTTGACAAATTACTTTTGAACTTATTACGATGTATCCTGTACAGTATGTATTTACACAGACTGTTTGCTATTTATGCATTTCAATCTAGTAGGTACCCTGGACCCATTTTTTTATTATTTTTTTTAAACATATTTTTTTACACATATTTATTACTAGACATTAATTTCATTTGTACTGAATTCTTCTGCATTTGTACATACAAAGACTATCATTTGGACTGAATTCTTCTGCATTTGTACATACAAAGACTATAAAGTACATTTAGTCTAATCTTACAAATTTAATAACATTAATATTAAGCAAAATTTTGGAAAATTTTTATGTCTCTTTAGAAGTATTTAGTGGAATTGCCACCAGAGGCATACGTCCTGTTATTTTAAACTATATACTCAGCAATTAGAAACATTCATACTTTTTTATACCAACATTGTTTTGCCAAAAAATATTAAAAATAGTGACCATTCTTGCTATTAGAAACATTTATGCATTTTGCATATCTTTATTCTGTCTTGCATAGCTTTAATAAAGCAATTTTAAATCATTATTTGTATAGCTTTGCAATTTAACATGTTGCAAATACAATTTAATACAATAATACAATAATAACCATTATGTTAGCTATTAACAACTTGTAAAATATCGTATCCTGTCAGGTTTAATCCAGTTTACCAGTATTTCTAATACACTAATACCTGTTTTTCCTCTCCCTAAAAGAGTATTATCAAGAAGGAATGAGATATTTCTTCCTGTAGCTTTATTTTAGACCCTTATTGTTTATTTTTTCTGTAGTTTTATTTTAGACCCTTGTGCAATACTGCTCACATAGTCAGTGTAAAACTGAGAAAGTACCCCTCCCCCTGCAGCATTGCAGTATTGTTTATCTCCTTTATGCTGTGAGAATAGAATGTATGTCACCCCAACACTTTGGTTATACATTTATTTTATTAGGTTACTAAACTATAGACTTTTATTTGATTTGATTATTTTTTTATAAAGCTTTTGCTGTTTATTACCACTAGTAGGCATTTACACCCTCCTGCACAATTGATGTGAACTGTATGTATACTATAGCCCATTTGCTGGCTGTACTTGATGCAACTGAGTTTTTTTTTTCTTTTAACATTTACTTGCAAACAGATTATCAGTGACATCTATGCACAATTGTGACATTTTTTTACAATTACCAAATAGTGTTGCCTGTAAACATTTTAACAATTATGTTTTAATAACAATGATGCTTTAAAAGAACTCAAGCTAATTATCTGACAATCAGTCTTGTTGTTTATCTTATCTTTCCAGTATTTCCTGTAACTATTCATTCAGTCTAGGAAGGTCTGAGCTCACATTTCATACTCTGTAAACTATAGTTAATTCTTTTGGCATTTTTCCTTTAATGTGATTGTGATTTGCATAACTATGCATTTATACTACATTACAATTAGCTTACATGGATTTCAGTATTTTATTATTTTATTTATCTGCTCTGCCATTTATTTTACAAAGACTGTTTGACTAATACCATCTGTGACTTTCTTTTTAAAATTTAGAACTTTAACTGTTTGGGGTTGTGTTACTATACAATTATATAAATATTGTAAAAAACAAAATATATATTGGCTTAACTAACACATTTATATATACATTATTTATATTTGCTGTTGTCTGCCTGTTATTCTTGTGCATTGTAACAGATGTATTTTAGATGAAAAGAAAATACATGCATGTCTGTCTTGTATCTTTATATCTTCATACAAGCATGTCATTATGACTTTAAATTTGTATTCAGTATCTATTTTTATTTAATTTTATATACTAGAACAGTTTTGTTTACCTTTTGACTATGCTAAGAATGGCAGTCATATGCTCTACTTTACTGTAGTACTGATAAATGTCTTGCTTTAACTGAATGAAAGTAAAACATTTGAGAATGATTTGTCCCTGCCATCCTACCATGTATGCTTAACCATTTTCAAAACATAAACATATTATAAAATATATTTCCTTTGCAACAGATTAACTGTGTATGCAGGAAGTTCCCAGTCTTTGTCAGTTCAGCTAATTTATTTCCTTTATCCTGCAACTGCTGTTGAATTTCCTATAATGTTGCATGGTCTTTCTGACATTCTTTAGTAAGCTGTTCTGCTGAATTTGAAACTCCTTTGCCCTTTTGAAAAGATGTATGTATAACTTGTCTAAACTTTCTGAACTCATTGTGTCTGTCTTTTAGAAGTTTACTACATTTGTTTGTAACAAAATGTACTAGGGGTTCTATCAGTAACTGATTTGACTCACATGTGGTGACAGGACATAACTGTTCAACATCTGAATATAATAGAAACACTTTACCCTTAGTTAATTCTTTATCATGAACAGATCTGTCTGTACAGTCTATTTTTTAGCAATATGATGCAATACTTTTTTATGGCATAATACACAAAATGCAGTTTTTGTTGAAACACACAATAAACATTTGTCATATTCCACATGGTTTTCTTTGAGATACCAGTCAAATATTGTAATACATTTGCATAATGCCTTACTATCAACCTGCCCTAATAAGGTTTTACATTTACTAGTGTGCTGTGTATACCAACATTGCAATTTACTAAAGTTTGGTTTACTCCTGCATGAATTATAAATAATATCCATACTGTCTAATAACATCCAAACTGTCTAATAATATACAAACTGTCTAAGAATATACAAACTGTCTAACATCATCCACACTAAATATTTGACACAGAAAAAAAGTCTTACCACTTAGCAAGAAAACAGGTGATCAGGCTGTTGTTGCTGATGGCTAGAAATTTTTCAGAGTCACTTGAGAAGCTGGTGAAGCACAACAGGCAGCGGACTGCTGTACAAGTAGACATCCACCTTTTCTTGAAGAATTTATGGCACTGCGATTTTCTTGAACTAGACTCACTCCGGATTTTAGACGTCTAAAAAAAACTTTACTACTGCAAGCTGCATAAACTGGAATACTTCTGTTTAGGATTTACACATACGTACAAATGTTAGTTACTGCAATTTGACTGAAGTGACCCTCTGCAGGGCTTACCATCACTCCCCGTGTGTTTGAATGCAGATTTTAGGTTCAAATGCAGGCTAGCTTGCCATTGAAAAATTATATTGAGCTTACTGCTTGCTGTGATGGATTTGAAGTCTTCTTAAGACACTCAGTCTTGCTGGCTGGATTCTGCTAAAATTCAAAGTCTGGTTATATTTGCATTCACAGTCTGTTACATACAGAAACTTGCAGAATATACACTGATGAGAGAATATACTTTGCAGCCAACTTTAGAGCAATAACAAATAACTTTTTATAATAAACCAAACGGACTAACGTTGCAGCTTAAAGTACTGTTCCACTTTACTTCTCATATAGTACAGATGATGTGAGAGATATAACATTTACCTCGGGACAAATGTGTCCCTACCATACCCCTAACATAACTGGATTCATACAGCTCTTTATATACAATTTTAGTCCTCTTGGTATTCTATTTTGGAGAATTGCTCATCCTGTAGAAACAATACTAATTGTTGCAGATGCTGATGCAAACTGCTGACTTGATAATATTATTTTTAAGCTTTCTTGTTTAACAATGTCTTGTAAGAGACCAGCTTTTCTGACAGTGTGAACATCCTGTATTCTATTTGCATCTTTGTATAAGAACATCTGTTCTTTTGCCAATGCTGATAACAGTGTCCTGTTGTCCATGCAGAAAAACATGTTTTTGAGGAAACACATTGCCACAGTGTCATTGTCCATTCTTTAAAAGCAGATTTTGCATTTTTGCTCTTGCATACATCCTGTTTTTAAGTCTGTAAGGGAAAAATGTCCATTCAGCAGGTTCCTTATTTTCCAAGCCATGGTCATTTAGTATGGTTGCTGATTACATATTACTAAACTCTGTTTCTGCATTTAAGCAAGCTTTTTCTTTCAGCATATTTACAACAGAATTCATTTCAGCCTTATATTCATAATATCTAGCAATTTATCCAAGTTGAAATATGCAATTCTTAATTTACATGATACAGTGTAAGGTTATTACCTTTGAAACACAGGCTCTGAAGTTTCCTTGCTAGACATTTTCTAATAAAATGGTAAGCCTCTGTTGTGTGTATTGAAACATAATTAAATTGTGGCAAAATACCAAGAGTCAACATAACAAAAGTAAAATGATAGAAGTGTTAGCTGCTGATAAATTTAAAAGAGCTTTGTTTTCTTCTATACAAATGTGTATGTTTCAAAGTGACCCTAAGAACCCAGAACATTGTGTTATGCTATTAGCAATATTGTTAAAGAATGAAGCAATGTTCTAAGCTGAACAGTTTAGACCTGTGGTAAAACATATCAAATTCTGGTAAAAAACAAAAGGTACCAGCTGCAGACAGGCCCTGTTTTAAATGAGGAAAAATGGGGCACATAACTTGATTTTTCCTAATAATGGTAATACTAGTATACCTATGAAAATGGCAGCCAGTGAAAAGCCTAATACTAATGTTTTTATACCTATGGTATGTGATGGTGTCCACAAATGTGGTAGAGTCAACCTTATGCTATTATTTTTCAGACACCTTAACTGCATGGTGCATAAGATTTGTGATGTATAGTTACAATTATAAACACTCATTGTGATGGTAAAAATCAAATCCTCAATAGCAAAGCAATAGAAAGTGCCTGTATAGATGGAGGTAGGAAATGTTATCCTAAAACCCAAATGGAAATACAAACTGTGCTTGAGAAGATATTTTATTTTATTTTTTTTTTTTTTGTTGTTGTAGTTCTCAGTTCAGCACAATATGTGATAATAAGGAAAGTTTTCCCCTACATTAAAGACATAGGGATACAACTGGAAGAGGGTACTCCTTTAGCTATAGCTCCATTACCAGTGTGCAGAGAGGAAACAACAAATGAAGCCCAACAAATAAGCTCACAAATACACCTTTCTCTAACCTAAAGAAGGGAAACAACCTCTTGATACACTCATGAGAGTATAGGAGTTCATTAAAAATCAAGGGATAGCTTTAAAAGACACATAATGTTTTCAAACTCTGGCAAAGGCTACACAGACAAGAATTTACAAATTTGAAAAAAGAAAGAAATTAGAGAGAGAGAGAGAGATCAGGTTATAAATTAAGGAATCACCTGCTGAGATAGCTGAGGCCTGTGAGAGATATTGAACTTAGAATAATAACGGAAGTTATGCAGGAAGCAGAATTGATTAAAGAAAGGGTATATTCATGCCATATGGCAAAGCATCCTGCCTGGACAGAACCAGTTAAAAGAAGATTTAGGTTAAAATATTTTACCCCAAAAGGATTGCAAAGCAGGAGGTAGAGCTGACTAGAGGAACTAAAAAGGTGGAATTCCTCTCTTAGTGGATACATTGCAAAGAAATTACAAACAGAAGAATAGAAAATACACAACCTGAGCAGAATTCTAAATTTTCTTTCAAGCAAAAGAAAAGGCCTTAACAATTCAGAATTTTAAGCATCAGATGAGAGTTGAGAAGAAGAAATGTAACATTAAGAACAACCTCACCAGTGTAGTAAAAAAGGAAGATACAGAACATGGTCAGAGCTGTAAACCTAGTTAAGATAGACAATTCAAGCAAAGGAAGACCACAGATAACAAGTATCTGTAAGTATGGAATAACGTAAAAGTGAAAAAAAAAATTCCAAAATATCATTTGCAGAAGGAGAGTAACATAGAGGAGAAAAAGAAAGTGAAAGTGTAGTGCCCACTCATATTGAAACAGAGGGTGAATAACCTAAAGAAGGAAAGAAAAAGAAGAGAGTTTATACTGAGAGGTAAGATAGCCTTAAACAGAATCATAATGATATTCCAGTTAAGTCAAGGTACAGGAACCCTAAAGAGATGAAAAAAGGTTCAGAGCATCTGTTGTATAAGTAAAAAGGGCAAGAAAAAATAAACAAAGTGGAGTTAGCATCCATATCTAAAGAATATTGGTATGGACTGCCTTTACTTGGAGAATAAATAGAGACCGCTGACTGTACTGGAGGAACACGAGGAAGTACCTTCTACCTTATGACAAGCTGACAATGAGGAAACTTCAGAGCTGGCTGATCATCATGAAATCCAGATAAATATTAAAAAGGCATATTGGGAAGATGACACTAAGCACAGCTAGAAAAATATAGTTAATGTTGCAGGAGAAGAAGCTGAACAAAATTCTTCATATTTATTTTTTATACAGAGTAAGAAAAGAAAGAGGAACTAGAGCATCAATTATTGGCAACCAAAAGTTTCAAAGTTCACTAATGAAACTGCAAGCACCTAGGAATGTGCAAAACATAAGCAAGAGTATTTGGAAGGTTTTACTGGCCAGGACTAATGAAAGAAATTGGAAATTTCTGTGCTGGATGCTCTGAATGCCAGAAGATAAATCTTCAGTTATGTTTCAAAAGTCCATCCATCCCTGCTGCTGTTATTGACAAATAGCCATGGATGGTTTTGGCCATTTAGTAAGATCCAGTAGTGGGTTTTAGTACATTTTTGGTTGTTTTGCACTATGACACTATGTATCCTGATGCTATTCCCCTACACAAGGCTAATGCTAAATCTACAGCTAAGGAGCTGGTGTTATTATTTTCCAGAGTAGAGATACCGGAGGTAATTATATTCAAAATAGGGCTCTGCTTTTAGGTGAAAAGTTATGCGCCAACTCTGCCAGTGTTTTAAGGTCTAACAGTTAAAAATCTCAATGTCCCATCAAATAGATTGGATAGTAGAACATTTTAACTGAACATTGTCTATGTTGAGCAAAGTAATTGAGAAAAATGGTAAAAACTGTAAGCAGTTAATATAATATCTCTTATCTGCCATTAGTGAAGTAACACCAGCTTTGACAAGCTTTAATCCTTTTGAATTATTATATAGCATGTGCCCTCATGGACTGTTTAGCATTGCTAGAGAAACATGGAAAAATGAGAAAATCACATACAAATGTCATAAACACTGTATCAACTGACATGATAGGTTGAAAACAGTAATACCCAGAATAAGAAAACACATGAAAAAAACCCTGGGCATACAAAATAATATAATAGTAGGAATGCAAGAACCAAGGAATTCAAAGTTAAAGATCATCTACTGAATGCCAAATGCCTAGGGTTACAACCTTATAGAGAGATCAGGAATGGCAAGATCCTGGACCACATATAAGCTAACAAAGGAATAATAGCAGATTCCTCTAACAAATGAAAGTAAAGAAAAAAACATCATTTTAACACCAGATGGCTTATCCCACCATACTCTTTCATCTAGGGATGTGAAATGTCCCTGTGACCTTTCTCAGAATTATGGACAGAGTCCTAAGACTACATGTCAAGTATGCTGCGGCTGCTTGTCTAGATAATATAGTAATGCACTCAGAAAAACAGGACTCTCATTCAGGTAAGGTCGAGGCTGTACTTGTCTCCTTGAAACAGGCTAAGTTAGCCTAATCTGTCTATACCTTCAAGATCAAGTTAGGGAAGTTAGAAGTAAAACACTTGGGATAAGTGAACAGCAAGGGAATTGCTATATCCCCCTTCACACACACACACACACACGCACACACACACACTAAAAAAAAACAAAAAAAATGAAGCTATTAAAAACTCACCCATTCTTTGCACTAAGTACCAGGACATTCTGGCCAACTCTGGTGGTGTAGAAAGATAAATCCTTAAGACTCAGGCATCCTGAATTCAAGTAGCAGCTTAGGTGCCTGCTGGGTCTTGCAAGGTGTGAAGTGGATTCAAATGGCTAATCCCACTTGACTCTTCCTAAGGAGAGAATGGATTACATGACCAGGGTACATGTTCTGTGGATTCTGTGTTGTTTGCTGGATTTCCAACTGGCTCACAGGAAGCATGCAGGAAATCAAAATAGAGGAAGTTACCTCCACAAGGAGACTAGTCACAGCATAGTCCCTCAAAGTTCTGTGCTGGGACCTCTCCTGTCTGGCATCTACTTTTCTGAAGTAAAAACCAATACCAAAGGGCTTTGGCTGACTAAGTTGGAAGATGATTGCAAGTTAGGAGCAGTCTCTGTATCGCCAAATAACTTAGCAATCTGGCAGGAAGGTTTGTCTCAAATTAAAAACTGCTGACAATGTCATGGACTGAAACTAAATGTCAAAAAATGTATTATTGTAGGCTTTAGGCTGTCATCTTCCCCAGGGGCTACCACATTGACAATATCCCTGCTGAGATTTGACCTAGTTGCTCAGGATTTGGGAGCTTATGTGAACAGTGGCCTAACTTTCTACCAACATATGTCCATTTTCTTAAGAAAGTGTTTCTATATTGCCTAGCTTATAAGCCAAGGAATTGTGTCTAAATCTGGGGATAACATTGATCCCCTTTACTCAGCCCCCATTAGGCCAGTTGTTGAGTATAATGTCCCCTTTGGCATGTATCTGTCCAGGCACATGAAATAACTGGATCACTCACAGAGACACCTTACTAAAACGACAAGGTTTAAACAGCATGTTCTTCGTGGACCAACTCAAAGACCTGTCACTATACTCAGAATATTACAGACTGCTGAGAGACTACCTGTGTCTGGTATATAAAGCAGTCTCCAACCTAATACTGATGGATTTTCTGCACATCAGTAAGTAAAATGGCATCAGAAATACTCAGTCTAGGGATCTAAACCTCTTTTGCAACATCAGCAGAACAGTGTTGAGAGACAGGTATATCTCTCAGAGGATACAGCTGCTCTGGAACAGACACCCCATCCACATTAAATAAAGCTCATCCCTGTCCATATTCAAGTGCAACATGGATCTATGAATGGGAAACAGAAAAATTACCCCTCAAGACTGCCCACTGTACTACTAATGGACAGGGGAAGCTCCAAAGTGCTTTATCCTAATTTTGGGTCTCCACAAATTATCTATAATATGATCCCAGTTATTCTCATTACAGATAATGTATACAGTAATCGCTGACCATGGGATGGGTCAGGCCAATCTGGAAATTGGCTATGCTTAAAATGGTGGCAAGGGCAGCTAGCTAGTACTTACCAATGAACGTATGAACATATTCACCTATGTTCTCATGTTTGAATCCCAAGTGGAGACTATAGACCACATAGGACCACTGGTTACAAGAGAGCAAGGCTGTCCAAAGGGGCAATGTCAGTCACACAAGTGAACAACATGCTCTTGTTGTATCCATTTGATACCAAACTATAGGTATGTTGCCAGACATGTATAGCAGGAACTGGGCCACAAATGGTTAAAAGAAATCCATAGCTGATGGCTAAATAATGTCCCTTTTCAGTCTGATCTTACATCAGTGGATGGGGAATGAATGGGCCAGTACACGAAGAGAGTGACTGATGGCTGTTAGTCAACAGGGGCAAAAAGGTTATATAATAATAAAGTAAGGGTATTTTAGGGATAGATAGTTTGTGTCTTTCGGCTTTTCCCGGTTAGGGGTCGCCACAGCGGAACTCCAGTCCGCTAATGATTGGTAGTGGATTTTTATGTACCGGGTTATCAGCCCTGATGCATAACCTTCAACGAAGGCACGCCCCATTCACGTAGGCCTCCACAGAGAAAACGCTCTAGCTGAGAATCGAATGGGACAACATCTTGCTATGAGGCGACAACGCTACTGCAGCACCACCACCGCAGTATAGATAGTACTACCAGAAATTCATATCCCAATATCCATCAAACTCCTTCAAATTTAACAGAAAGGTAAAGGCCCCTTAAGATTAAATAATTATCTTCAGACTCTATTTTCACCTCTCCAGATTTCAGTAGGCCTTTTACAGCTTGTACTAATACATCAGAAGTAGAACCGGGGTAGTGCTGTCACATACTTTAAAAAGAAATAGCACTATATATGCTTTGTAAGCAGCAATTTAAGTAGAGCAGAATCCAAATACTCTACCACTAAGACAGAATGATGACTAGCAACTAGGAATTATATTCACTGAAATACTCCATTCTTGGTAGAAAATTTAGGCCCCACTAGAAATAAAAACTGTGCAGATGAGTACTCTCCCTATAACCTTTTAAGTTTACCATGAAACACAGACCAGTCACTTAGGGAATAGTTTGTCTTGAGTTCAGAGCCTATCTATTAGACAAGAAACTAAGGACTTCAAGCTGGGAGGGTCAATGTAAGAGAGCATTATTTGGGTCTTGGGAAAATGGTGTTTAAATTATGTAAACAAAGGGAGCTGCTTTAAGAAAATGATGCAGTCAGCATAACTGCATGATTGAATTATGAGTAAGCTTAAGCAACTAAAGACACATACTTTGTGAATGGTAAAATATGTTCTAACTCCACAGATTAAAAGAAGTCAGCCTCTTATATAGGCAGCTTTTTGTCTGGAATAAAGATTTGTAGTGGTTTAAGTGCTCTAAAGAAGGAAAGCTTGTGGAGGAACACATGGAGACACCTGGACATCTTCCTGAAAAAGGGAATCCATTGGAGCTTAAGGGGAAGAGATTTTGCTGTGGATATAATTCCTGACTCAGTAAAGTACAGGAAAATTACTTTACATCTTATCCAAGAGTGATTGTCAGCCATTATTTTATGGGGACTCTTGGAACTTGGCACAAAAATCTCAGTGAAACAGATTAGTAGTCTGTATGTATTTCAATTTCATTTCAGAAAGTTTGCTTTTCTCATGCTATTACCAAGATTTCTGCAATAGAACTTCATATATTTTATGGAGATGGAGCTCTGGACTTCATTTAATTAAACAGACCACAATACATACACATATTTTATATATATATATATATATATATATATATATATATATATATATATATATATATATATATCTGTGTGTGTGTGTGTGTGTGTGTGTGTGTGTGTGTGTTTGTATCTGTTTATGTTTATAGAAAACCACATATAAAGATGTTTGTGTTTATACCTATGTATGTATACACACATAAAGGTATTTGTGTGTACACATATGTAATGTCTTTTATATCTTCCAGATCCGGTACCTGACAGCCTGGCAAGACATGATTGACAAACCACAATACTTTGCCAGAGATGGCCTTCATCTGTCTATCCTGGGCTTCAGGCTTCTGGCAAAGGTTCTTGCCTCTCCCATACTGCCTTTTTTAGTCAAAGTCATGAGGACAAAATTACCAATGTGAAAAATTCTTCTAAACGAACTTTAAAGGTCATGCTTATAAACGCTAGGATTCTTATCATGAAACTGCACTCACTGCAAGAATCCTCATCCTGGTAGATGTTGACATTTGTGCAGTCACTGAAACCTGGTTCAAAGCTGTGGAGAGCACCCCAGTCTTACCAGGTTAATCATCCTACCATACTTTCAGACCCCAAATGGAGGGCTACAAAGCCAAAGGAGGTGGAGTTTCAATATTTATCAAAGACATGCACACCTCCAGACTGGTCAAACAATATGATGCACAGGAGACACTCCAGGTGCAGCTAACTCTTGACAAAACAATTGTTCATATCATAGCTAGCTATGCTACCCCCAATCATGACTCAGGGCTCCCATTCCACGTATCTGGATTTACTTCAATCCATCAAAATTCAACCCTCTACCCTGATCCTGGACAACTTTAACTACCCAACCATAGACTGGAAGATCTATTCTAGCCCAAACATGAACATCCTGAGATTCTTCGACTTCGTCACTACCAGTGCATTGGCTCATCTGTTCAACACCCCCACGACAGATGGAAATATCTTGGACCTGGTACTATATGTCTGCAATCTCAAAGGTAACACCCAAATCTGCTCTGAATTGGTGGTCAAAAACTCTACATACACAAATGCTGTAGATATAGCCAACCTGCTGGCAGACAGGTTCAGTGAAAATTTCACCCCCCTGTCCCCCATCAGTAAACCAGGAAATTCTGAGCACCTGCCCTTCTCCCCTCATCACCAGAGAGCAGGTCATTAATGCCCTCTCAAAGGCAAAAAATATAGCCACCATGGGACCCAGCAACATTCCTGGCTGCATCCTACATGAACTCAGGTAAGAGCTCTCAGCACCATTGGGCACCCTATTCAACACAAGCCTGAGCACCAGCTTCATCCCAGCTGAATGGAGGACAGCCACTGTCATCCCTCTGCACAAAGGTGGAGCGTCCATTGACCCAGGCAATTATGGGGCCATCAGCCTAACTAGCCTGATCTGCAAGGCCATGGAATACATTATCATGGACCTTATAAACAAGGACATTGCCAACCTCCAAATGCTTGACCCCACACAGTTTGGTTTTGTCAAAGGGAGATCTTGCCTATTAAACTTGGTCGACTTCTTCGAAACAGTCACCAAAGCCGTGGACGAGGGGAAGACAGCGCACACTGCCTACCTTGGCCTAGCCAAAGGCTTTGACATTATTCCCCACTCAGGCATAATAGATAAACTCTCCCAGCTAGGCATCAACTTGCATGTCAACAGATGGGTAGCTAACTGGCTCACTAATAGAACCCACTCAGTCAAAATAGGGAAAGCCACCTCTAGTAGTAGACCCGTAACGAGTGGCGTATCCCAAGGATCGGTCTTGGGGCCTCTACTGTTTGGGATATACTTTTCTGAGGTGTAAGCCAAAACCAGTGCCCTGTGGCTGACCAAGTTTAAAGCTGACTGCAAGCTGGGTACTGCCTTAAATTCACTTAGTGATGTGGACATCCTCCAAAAGGGCGTTACCCAAACTAATGACTGGTGCCAGAAGCATGGTCTCAAACTGAATGCCAAGAAATGCATCACTATCCCTTTGGGGAAAATGGTATCCCCACTAATTATCACATTAATAACAATGTACTAAGCACACAGTCAGTCATGAGGGACTTGGGCACCCAGGTTGATAGCAACCTGACTTTTGACCAGCACGTTGCCTCTGTTACACAGAAGGCTTTCTACATGGCCCACCTCATAAGTAAGGGTATTTTATCCAGGAACAAGGAAGTCATAACATCCCTGTACTCTTCCCTTATCAGACCCATTATCGAGTACAATGCCCCCTTCAGCATGTACCTTTGCCCCCTTCAGCATGTACCTTGCAACAGTTGGAGAGACGACATAGGCTCCTGACCAGGAAAATTCAAGGTCTCAAACATCTATCCTATACATATAGGCTAAAAGCCCTGTCCCTCTACTCAGTCTCATACAGACTGCTCAACAGTGACCTGTGTCTGGCATACAAGGCTATCTCAGACCCAGCCTTGATGAAGTTGCTGCATATCCATAAGTCAAACTCAACTCACACAGCCCACATGCAAGACCTCAACCTGGTCTGTGACATTACTAGAACTTGTTGTTGGGATAGATTTGTGTCCCAAAGACTCTCCCATCTGTGGAATAGACTCCTTCTCCATGTCAAGCAGAATACCTCACTAGCCCTCTTTAAGAGGAACCTGGATGACTGGATGGGAAACAGAAAATACATCCTAGGATCCCACCTGTGTCCCTGCTAGACAGGGGAAATAGGTGCTGACTTTGTGGGAACATGGGCAAAAGTTTTGGCTAGGCTTATAAGGGCCTTCGGGCAAATAGCCTAGTATAATCCTATGAACCTATCAGTGGTCTATAACTGAAAGTAAGTTACAGTATCTTGTGACAAATTTAGGTATTAAATACAAAAACTATAAAGCTTCTGATTCTGGCCTTCTTCAGACAAACAGGTACCAGATAACTTTCTCTGGCAAAAACATCTCTTCTTAGAACCATTGTTTTGGCCTCCAGTTCCCTTATCCAAGACTGAATGCCCTCTGTTAATTCTTCCAGACTCCTATGGGTCTTATCTTAAATTCCTACTTCTTCTTTGAGCTACACAGCCATCAAATATAGATGACTATAGAATGCACCCTCCAATGGCTATCCATTAACCACCCCCAAGAAACAATTATTCCCGGGGACTTCAATATTGACTGGATAACATGTTCATCAAACTACCCCACCACCCAAATCAACTTACATGGCTTCTCCCAGATTATTACTTCCCCCACCAGAATCAATAAGCCCAACAATAAGGAAAGTATCCTAGACTGGATCTTAATAAATAACAAACCTCAGTTATACAAATCAGGCACCCTACCTGAGGACATGAGTGACCACCTCCTAACCGATATAATCAGAAAAAGGGATGCCATGTCTCTCCAACCACCTTTAAAACCCTTAGGTATACAAAGAACTTTAACCTAACTAGTTTCCAGGCCGAACTTAACTCATGCAAATGGGCCAATCTTAAATTACTTCCTCTTGACGAAGGAGTCTCAGACTTCGATGCTAGAATCCTTGCCATCTTAGACAGGCATGCTCCCACACGAACAATCAGAACCAAAAACAAAATTGTTCCATGGCTAACCAATAGTACTAGACAAAAATTTATTGCTAGAATCACAGCATGGACCTCCTGGAGATCCACCAAATCCACATAAGCCCACATTAGATACAAAAAAATGAGAAATGAGGCAAAAAAGTCTATTGTGTTAGACAAACAAAACTACTATTTCAATTTACAGCAAAAGCACCAAAATCAGCCTCAAAAATTCTGGTCAGGTCTGAATAAACCGCTCCACCTAGGTAAATCCTCAACCCCCACCCCCTCAGCTACCCTACAACTACCTCCTAAATGTGTTGCAAAAACTTTAAATACTTTCTTCATAGAAACAGTTCAGTCCCTAGCTAATAATCTATCTCCCACCTCTTCTACTACTATCACACCCACTCAGGTAAATGTCCCTCCCTTCAAATTTGATCCTATCCCCACTGACCATATTAAATACCTACTTAAGAAACTAAAACCCACCACCCTGGCAGCAGACCTACTTCCTGAAAAGCTTTTGCAAAAGCATACCCTATCTCCATCTTAATCAATTGTACTATCCACGAATCCTACATCCCCTCCATCTAGAAAATCTTCCACATTATTCCACTTCATAAAGGGAGTAACTCCACTGAACTCTCTAACTACAGACCTATAGCCATCCTATCTCCCTTAGCCAAAATAATGGAGAAATGCATATATAAGCAAATTCTAACTCGCCTTACTCAGAATACTCTCCTAGCCCAATCCCAGCATGGATTTAGACCTGCCCATAATACAATTACTGCCCTTCTCTCCTTTTCTCACACAATAAATCACAACCATAATCAGAATAAGCTCTCCTTTGCCCTCTTTCTTGATCTATCGAAAGCATTCAACATGGTAAATCACCACCTACTCCTAGACTCATTAAAATCACTTTCCTTAGACAACCCAGTAATCAACTGGTTCCACTCTTACCTGCATAGCAGACAACAAGCTGTTCTATGGAAATACAATCTATCCCCCTTCTACCTGTCACCCTTGGAGTACCCCAAGGTTCTATATTGGGTCCCCTACTTTTCTCAATTTTCATTAATGACCTACCCAAAATTATCCCAGATGCAACATGTATACAGTATGCAGATGACTCCACACTTATCTGCTCTGCTTCCACTCCCACAGAACTACAATCCCTATCCCAACTCACCTTCAACAAAGTAGGGAACTGGCTCAATAGTCGTCACCTCCTACTGAAGCCAAACAAAACCAAACTACTACTTTTCTCCACTACCCGTAAGCTAACATCACCAATAATTACAATCTCATCTAACAATGGCACCATAATCTCTCCTGAACCTTGCAATAAACTTCTTGGAATAATCATTGATAATAATCTGAAGTACGATGCTCATATAGACAAAACATAAATTTAGTTAACAAAACAATAGGCTCCTTGTATAGGATTAAACAATTCTTAACCCCATCTGCCAGAACTGCCATAGCTCGGACACATCTGCTGTCAACCCTTCTTTATGCCACACTCATCCTCACAAATCTAAGCAAATCAAGCCTTAACAAAATCACTAGCTGCTATAACAATATAGCTAGATTTGCCACAGGCTCAGCCTACAGAACCCACCACTGTCAGAATCTTCACAAATTAGGCTGGCTAGAACTATCCAGTCAGCTCCAGTATAACCAACTCATAGTTATTCATAAAATCCTCTACCAACCTACCAGTACATCCATTCTGACTAATATTATTACTCCCTACAGCAACCTAGTATCCCTCTGCTCATCTTACAGAATGCTAGTACAAACGACCAAAGCCAGCAACTCAGCTGGAGAATCATTATTCTCCAACTCTGCTGGGAAAAAAAATGGAACTCACTTCCTGCTGAACTAATCACTACATCCTCCTTGCCCCAATTCAAAATATCTCTAAAGATGCATATAAACAGGGACTGGTTATGTCCGTGTCTAAACCCAGACTAACCCAAAAAATAAAAAGACAAAGGTAAGAAAAACATAGCTCACAGAGGTAAAATACCCAATAATAACCATTCCCCACCCAGACAACATACACTTCTCGACAACCATTAGAATTCTATTATCTGGAACATAACCCATTGTACTACCCATTCTGAAGCTACGCTCTTCTACCCCTCTACATACTATTTACAATAACTTCCCTTCTTAGCTAACCACCTTTTCTCTTAACTATCATCCTTACATTCAACCTGTGAATACTTTTCTTTCTTCTTTACACACTTCAAAGATGTAAAATGTTATCTCTGTATATTTATACCATAAACCTACAATGTTGCTTGATTTAAATGTACATTGACTATAAATTGTCAGTAATTTGTTAATGTTTAGATTTCTATGTAACCACATCTTAAAGTGTCACTTATTTGCAAATGTGGAGCTGTTCTCCCCTGGCCTCCTCTAAAAAGGGACATGTATCCAGTCGGACTTTCCCAGTTAACAAATGTAAAATAAATAAATACACCGCCCCCTTCTTCTGCACACTTTTTCTCACACCTGTGTTTAATTGTTATTCATACCATCAGTTCTTTCTCAAATAGGATACATTTTGAACATATACCTAACAACTTACACACATTAGTGGAAACCATCACTTTATGCTACAATACATATGTATAAATATGTATGTGAGTGTGTGTATGTGTGTGTGTGTGTGTGTGTGTGTGTGTGTGTGTGTGTGTGTGTGTGTGTGTGTGTGTGTGTGTGTGTGTGTGTGTGTGTGTGTGTGTAAAGGCTTCTATTCTGAGTCTACTTTTGTTGAAGGTAAAATGAAAAGCATTTTGTCAAACTGTGTTTGTTTGAATGTTATTAATTGGTGATTAAACTGTGTGTTTGAAGAGGTATGCATGTTTGCAGTTACAGGTGTAAGTGAATGAGGGAAGTATCACCCACTTGCATTGCTAACTTACTAATTGGGAATTCTGGCTTGGGGTCAGGGAGTGGGAGGAAAGTTAGGTTGACAGAGTGAAGGGAGAGTCTTGGGGTTAAGAAGCAAAAGGTGAGTCAAGGATAGGCACCTGTCATGGAATTTATGAGTAGGCAAAAGCAAGGGAGGTTTGGGGTTAGGGGGTTTAGAAAGCGGGTAGTGTGCTATGGTTAGAGTCAGGGTTCTGGGAGAAGTCTGTAGTTTAGCTAGATCAGCTTGTGGGAGGGTTATATAAGTTTACAGGACTGTCTGGAATAGTTGTAAGTGCAACAGTTTTTATTTTAGGTTATCATTTTTTTCAATAGATTGGGATTTAATGATATTTTCATAGGGTAAGTGTTTTTTGTTTTAATGATACAGATCCTGTATAGATATGCACACCGACACACATCCATACAAACACACACACACGCAAATAAATAGATACAAAGATGACTAGATAGATAGTTATGAATATAGGTGTGTGTGTGTGTGTGTGTGTGTGTGTGTGTGTGTGTGTGTGTGTGTGTGTGTGTGTGTGTGTGCGCACTGTACCAAGGAAAAAATGTTGGAACCAGTTGTTGTCAGTTTATAGTTTGCCACCTTTTCAGATGCCCAAAGGGGGCATTTTTTTGTAGAAACATGAGATTTTGCAAAACAAAATATACCCATAGCCAGTGAAAAGGACATAACGTCACTTTCTTGCCAAAATAAAATCATATTCTTGTAGCATTTCAGTTGCGTATGCATTTTCATATGACATTTAGGTGTTTCAGATACAAAATGAATGTTTTATATAACTACTGAAGAACATTTAGGAAATATTTGTTGTCCTAAAATCTGAGAATATTTGGCATTTTTTTAGGTTTTTTCCCAAAGGACAAACCTGCCCAAAGAGGAACCGTCCCTCACAAAGAGAGACAGATGGTAACACTATCAGTTTAAGGTCAATGTACATGGCAAAGCAATAAAATAAATAAAATAAGCTTTTTTGCACAAATCAAAATTCTGGTACAGTAAATCAGTCACACGTCTGTTTGCAAGCACAGATAAACTCAAATGCAGTGATCCATTACATTCAGATGCAATGTTTCCTTATGCACAGGATTCTTACAAGTTAATTTCAAATCAGATGCAATATTCTCTCAAGTAAAGGGGTTTGACAAAATTGCTAGCTAGTAGTAAATAAATTCACATACAGAGACTACACAAACCCAAGTCCAAAGAACTTTTTATAGTTGCATGCATACACATTAAAAAACTGAAGTACCTGTTTCCTTCTACTTCCACACAGGCATGGATAACTGACGTAGCTTTTCCTTCTACTTCCACACAGGCATGGATAACTGAAGTAGCTTTTCCTTCTACTTCCATACAGGCATGGATAACTGAAGTAGCTTTTCCTTCTACTTCCACACAGGCATGGATAACTGAAGTAGCTTTTCCTTCTACTTCCACACAGGCATGGATAACTGAAGTAGCTTTTCCTTCTACTTCCACACAGGCATGGATAACTGAAGTAGCTTTTCCTTCTACTTCCACACAGGCATGGATAACTGAAGTAGCTTTTCCTTCTACTTCCACACAGGCATGGATAACTGACGTAGCTTTTCCTTCTACTTCCACACAGGCATGGATAACTGAAGTAGCTTTTCCTTCTACTTCCACACAGGCATGGATAACGGAAGTAGCTTTTCCTTCTACTTCCACACAGGCATGGATAACTGAAGTACCTGTTTCCTTCTACTTCCACACAGGCATGGATAACTGAAGTAGCTTTTCCTTCTACTTCCACACAGGCATGGATAACTGAAGTAGCTTTTCCTTCTACTTCCACACAGGCATGGATAACTGAAGTACCTGTTTCCTTCTACTTCCACACAGGCATGGATAACTGAAGTAGCTTTTCCTTCTACTTCCACACAGGCATGGATAACTGAAGTAGCTTTTCCTTCTACTTCCACACAGGCATGGATAACTGAAGTAGCTTTTCCTTCTACTTCCACACAGGCATGGATAACTGAAGTAGCTTTTCCTTCTACTTCCACACAGGCATGGATAACTGAAGTAGCTTTTCCTTCTACTTCCACACAGGCATGGATAACTGAAGTAGCTTTTCCTTCTACTTCCACACAGGCATGGATAACTGAAGTAGCTTTTCCTTCTACTTCCACACAGGCATGGATAACTGAAGTAGCTTTTCCTTCTACTTCCACACAGGCATGGATAACTGAAGTAGCTTTTCCTTCTACTTCCATACAGGCATGGATAACTGACGTAGCTTTTCCTTCTACTTCCACACAGGCATGGATAACTGAAGTAGCTTTTCCTTCTACTTCCACACAGGCATGGATAACGGAAGTAGCTTTTCCTTCTACTTCCACACAGGCATGGATAACTGACGTAGCTTTTCCTTCTACTTCCACACAGGCATGGATAACTGAAGTAGCTTTTCCTTCTACTTCCACACAGGCATGGATAACTGAAGTAGCTTTTCCTTGCACTTCCTCAAAGGCAGGGATACATACAAGTGATTTGCCTTCTGTAGGGTAGCAGTGATTTGCCTTCTGTAGGTTAGCAATCTTTCTCCCCTGAACAACACCATTTAGGCTGTCTTCCTTCAGGGATGTGTAACTGCATTTAGATCCCTCATTAGGGATTTTCTTCACACAATGGGTGTCAGAAGGCATTTATGCAACTGCATATGTTTAAAATAATTCAAGGGTACCACGGAAGACATGCCATATGTATACTACATACTGCAGTATTCCAAAGGAGAGTATTTTCCTGTGAAATGATGCATACCACTCAGCTGTCAGATATTTGGCAGAAATCATGAATATCAGCTTAAATGAACAGGGTTCCATAAAATTCTGTGTCCCCTTTACATCATGATTTTACATTTTTCTCCTAGCAAGGCTTGTGACATCAGTCAGTGTCCACAGCCCACATCATCAGCAATATTGCATGCATTGACATCACTAGAGCTGTGCACACGTCTAATTGTGAGGTGAGTTGTGAAGAGAAATGTATTTAGTATTTTGTGATTCTTGCACTGGACTGGACACTGCTCAAGATTAGCAAAGCCATACAATTTATTTATTTGGCATTTGTTAACTGGGATAGTCGAACTGAGCAAAAGCCCTTTTTCAGTGGAGGCCCAGGGAGAAAAACTCCACAAAACTACAAGTTATTTCAATAATAGAACTAGTATGATAGTGGCATACATAAAATACTCTACGCAGAGTAATAAACCAACATAACTTTATCCCAGAGCAGACTGTCAGGCTAGTAAGATCTATGGTAAAAATACATAAAATAGTCTAAAGCACAAATAATCACAAAATTTTCCAGAACAAATATGCCTAGAGAGAATCAAAAAGTAGAAAACATTAGTAATAAAAGGAGTTTATACAGCAATATAATTGCAAGAAGGATACAAATAGTTCAATAACCAAAGGAAACACAAGCACATTTAACGGCAGGACACTGGTATATTGGGAATGGTATGATTTTTCTTTCTTTTGCATCTTGCACTTTACAGTACCTGCACCAGTTCACTTAGCGCACACATTCTAGGATATAACATTTAATTAAAAAGACAACAGAACCTGTTATGATGATGTCAAGCTGGACTAACTTTAAATAACAGAACATTCCCTGTATGCAACATGTCCAGCCAGAAGAAAGTTATATTATTGAAAGGCAAATTGCTTACTAAAGGGATGACTACTTGTACGCCTCCTGGATTATTCAACAACAGCCCAAGGCATGAAGGATAAATAAAAAATACACAAATAAATAAATAAACAAAGGAAACATTTGTCCTCATCAATTAGGCAATTACTTGTGTAGAAAAGAAAGAGCATAGGAACTTGTAGCTCAGAAGTACACTTTCTAAGCCATACAGATCATATTAATTAAGTCAATATATTAAAAAGCAATGTAGAAATATTAAAGGTTATATATAAAATCAACACAATGAGCACTTAATTTATGAAGTAATAAATCTCAGTGGCAGGAGCATGTAGATTCGTCAAAGTTTATGTTCTCAAATCCACAATTAATGGATCACAGAGAATGTCACTACTAGTACTTTGATCTGTGGAAAACTTATGCTCATTGTGTGTGGTCAGACTTTTTTTTTTTTTTTTTTTGGTTTGCAGAAAATTGGACTGTGGGGAGGTTACTAGGCTAATGGCCTTAGGGCCCTTATAAGTCTAGCTAAGAGTTTATCCCCAAAAAAGAAGCCTCAGTCAGCACCTGTCACCCCGTCAATGACGGACACAGGTGGAACCCCTGGGACAAATTTGCGGTTTCCCATCCACTCATCAAGGTTGTGCTTGAAGAGGGTAATCCTTGAGGCATGTCATTGTTCACACAAGTGGGAATCAACCATATCACCATCTGCTGGGTAATGCAGTCCTGTCTGTCACTTTGGTTTTACAAACATATATTACTTATACATTGCCAGGTTTGAACCCTTACCTTCCTATGTCCACAAGATGCAGGGCCATGCATTAGCTGCTCATGCCACCTGAAAAGTCTATAACAATGCAGAGCTTTAGCCCTCTATGCTAACTGAGGACTTAATAGCCATTTGTTAATGTGTCTGACCCACTGGACATACAGTCCCTTTACAAGGGTAACCTCAAAGCAATGTCTGGTGATACGGCTTGTTCAATGTCACATGGTAGGCAAATGAGGGCTAAGAGAATCAAACCCTAAACCACAAGAACTACAGCTTAAAGCCTTAACCCTCTACACCCTTGGATGTTTGTGTCATCTTTTTGTTTTTTTTAACTGTTAGTGCAGTTTGACTACTCTGTTTTTGTAATGAGTTACTGCAGAGACAGACTGGGTACAATTGTTCATAATCATTGTGTTTGCCTTTTGCGGTAGTTGTTCAACCATGAAGTTAATATATTTCAGTAAGGGAAGTGTGGTGATGAAACTCCCCATATGGGGTTGCAGTGGTCTTTACTTCTTTTTTTATTAGCTTTTTGTTTTCCAAGTGAACTGGATTTCTGCATGTATGTAATTAGAGTCTGTGTATGTTATTATTGTCTAGATATTTACCACACAGGATTGAAGCTAACAGCTGCTTACATATTTTAATCTTCTTGTATAGGATTTGACTTCTCAATCTCCATTTGTCTATTGTATAACTCTGAGCAGGTCACTTAACCAGATAGTGTTAAAGGTTCACCACTGGAAAGAGACTTGTGCCTACTAGGTTTATCTGGTTAAAAATTAATGAAGTGATTTTTTTCTTTGGGAATGGATACACTGGTTATGGCTTAGATGAGATGATATGTATCCTTCAGCAACTAGGACTAGAGGTTTAGAGGGATGAAAGACAGAGTCATCCTGGTCATAAGTAACACTCTGTTTCCAACCCTGGAACTTGTATGCTTACTACAGAATCATTCTAATTAGTCTAGAAATCATTCTTTCTCGTACAGTTAATTTTCAAAGGAACAACTTCAACATTGTTCTCTTTTCTTATCAGACCCATCACTGAATATAATACCCTCTTTGTTATTTGCAAAATGCAATCAAACTGCGCAACTAGAAGGGCCAAAAAATAAAAGGCCTTAATTCCTTCATCTGTACCAACAGAATAACACAGCTGTCCTTATACTCTTTAGCCCAGTGGCTCCTCTAAGTTGAACTGTGTTTCAATTTTCAAGCCGTGAAAGACCCAGCTTTATCTGACCTCAGATTTCTTTGCAAAACTAGTGGTTCTACAGACATGGATGGGTCTATATTACATCATCAAATCACAATTAAGCAAATGCCTCTTCCGCAAACACCTATTCAGCGAACATACTATTCATCAAACTAACTTTTCAGTGAAAAGTTTCTTAGACCAAACTGATAGTAGTCCACCCTAGAGACCATAAACAAGACCATAAAACTTAATACCTATTCATGTGGGGGGCTGCCCCCCCCCCCCCCACAACACACACACACTAAATATACCAAATATAAAATCATACTACAGCGGGGAAAAGGCCAACTTCCAGATGGTGGGTAACTATTGGTTTGCCCTAAAAAAACTTTTGCTGAAAGCTTAGTTTGATGGATAGTATGTTTGCTGAAGAGGTGTTAGACAAAGAAGCATTTGCTTAATTGTGATTTGATGATGTGATATAGACCCACATGGACAGTAGGCAAATAAATCTGTTCCAGCAAATACATGAGACTTGTTGGAGGGTAAGAATAAGTTACCATCCCAGGTCAAATAAAATACTACTTTCACTACCTTTAGGAGAAGTCATGTTGATTGGATGGAAAGACTCAAGATTACACCAGGGTTATCAAGTATGGCCCTGCATGATTTAAGAGGTGATACACTAAAGTGCTTTAAAAGATGTGGAAAAACTTTTAAGTGTGCACATGCTTGGCTTGTTATGGTCCCCGTGATTACTTGTTTAGTATTTTCCTATGTTTTTATATTCCTATACAATCTAAAAACAGGCACAACATATGAGAAAGCAGTAAATAAAAAGGTAGAGTAGTTCAGGGAAGTGTAGGAAGAGGCATTTGAATTAAAAAGAGGGCAGTCATTCTTCCACTTCAGAGTCAGCTACCCATATCACATTTGTTTGCAGTTCTGGAGGCCTCAACTGAACAAAGACATTGGTAGAAAGGAGACTGTCCAATAAAAAGGTAACCAAATTTGTAAAAGTGATGGCAAGTTTAGATTAGAAGACATAAAAGAAGGAAAAGGACTTATTTTGGGAAGGGAATTACATATGCTCTGAGCTGCTTGCATGTCCTGTGTTGACTTAAATTCACAAGGATTAAAAGGATATTGGGCCAGATTCAGCAATCCTCCATGTAAGACTAAATAAGTCTTACATGGAAGCTGCAGTTGAATAGTATGACGTCAGCATGCCATGCATATTCATGAGGGCATGCTGAATCATACCCTAGTCTAACACGGTCTGTGTAGGAAAGAAGGGGGCATGTCTGATTGCAGAGTACTGCAAAGGGACACGCCCCCAGAAGAGTCAGAGACTTGATAGTAAACACCCACGAGCGAGTCCGCTGAAATGTCAAGGAACACAACACCACACATCCCCACAGACTAAACCCTACTGAAAATGTATAAAATGTAAAAATAACAGTTTCATTTTTTTTTTATAATTTCCAATATGTTTGCCTGCATTTGCGCTCTTTTGCAGGGGTATGCCCTTCGCTCAGCCACAGTTAGCAGACATTGAAAAGCATATAAGATCTACATATGCAACTTAAGCCAAGTAGCAATAACGTAGTGGTATAGACGTCGGCCAAAGAGGAGGTAGTCATGGTTCGAGCCCCCACAACATCATTCTCCATTTTTTATTTAAATAAGTATGAAACAATTCCCCGACATGTATAACTATAATTTAAGTAAAATGTAATGAAATGGCCCATGTATATGTGAACAAAACCGATATAATATAGAAAAAAGGAACATAATTGCCCATAGCTTAGCAGCACTTTAACAAGCTTAATATGAGTGCCCATAGCTGAGCAGTGCTTTAGCAAGCTTAATATGAGTGCCCGTAGCTGAGCAGCGCTTTAACAAGCTTAATATGAGTGCCCGTAGCTGAGCAGTGCTTTAACAAGCTTAATATGAGTGCCCGTAGCTGAGCAGTGCTTTAACAAGCTTAATATGACTGTTTATAGCTAAATAATGCGTTACCCAGCATAAGCCGTTTGCGTGGAGCTGCGTGGTGCGCCAACCAGCTTACTGTCGGGCAACGTTGAGCAACCTGTAGCAAAGTCGCCTTTACACAGACACACCTCCTAGCCTGTCTAGACAGTAGTAAAATAAAAAAGCAATGACAAGGGTCGAACCCGGGATACTGTGCACCATAGTCAAAGTACTGAACCACTAAGCCATGACAGTTGTACTTAGAAATACAGTATTATCATACATATAGGAATGAATGAAAATGTAACCATGACAAAGCAGGTTTGCTGTAAGCTGATAAATATCCAAAATGGCCAATCACAAATAAGTGCGGGAAAACCGGCATATATAAGCCCATAGGCAAGAATACACACCATAACTGATTGTGGTACCCATTTGCAGTCAGGATGGCAGGTGCAGGAGAGGGAAATCGCTTTAGAGCACAAAGGTGGGGCATTGAGGAGTCAAAATATATGGTTTGGCTCCTAGTCCATCATCATGAAGGCCAACTCATGCAGGGCCAGGTTCAATGGGGAGCGTACAAGGCAGAGGCTTGGAAACGGTTGGCACATGATCTCACCAGTGCCACAGGCATTCCGAGGACTGGTGAACAGGTCCATCACCACCATGCAGACCTGAAGCGATGAAAGGAGGACCAACTGAACCGATGGATCCAGGAGGCCCGTCAAATGCCCAATGCCCCACTACTAAGTATCCATGTAATTAAGTATATAAGAAATGCTATCCTAGCCCATAGTATGGATAGGTATGTTCCAATATTCCTTCATTTATATTACAGCTGCAGGTGTTCGTTCCATGAATCGGCAAGCCTATGCTGATAGGCTGGCAAGGTTGCGCCACCAGGCAGGTTAGTAATTATTCTGCTGGTATTGTTATAGAATATAAGTGAGACAGCCTGTAAAAGAGTTCAGTGTTGTAACCCAGTAATAAAGGTCAAATAAGCCTAGAAGAAAGATTCTGCCAGTATTGTAAGATTAGATAAGTGATGCAGCCTGAAAAAGAGTATTGCAATCCATTAATAAAGATTAAACAAGTCTCAAATAGAGTTTCCACCTGTATTGTAATATCAGATAACTGCTTCAGCCTGAAAATGAGTGTTGTAATCAATCAACAACGGACAGACAAGTGTCAAATACATCCTTGTAAATTCTGCCATATGAAATAAGTGAGTCAGCTGGAAAGGATTGTTGTAACCCAGTAATAAATGTTAATAAAGCCTAGAATTAAGTACCATCCTGAAATGTAAATATAAAATAAGTGAGAGAGTGTGAGAAAGAGTTTGAAGCTACCAAGAAAGCTGTAATAAGTCTGGAATAAAGGTATACTGCATTCACTACATAATGAAATGAATGAGACAGCCACAACCAAAGAGTGAAATGTATTTAATAAAGTACAGAACTTGGACTGTGTCCGTCCCACAATTTGGATATGTTGCTGTACCCTTGCATTATGGAGATAGTATGGTTGTATGAAATGCTGAACATCCACAGTTGTCTAGACCCATATAAATCAAATGTAGCAGGATGCTTTACCTGAACACAGCCCGATATGAACATATATGAATACAAATGGAATGTATATTAATGTAACAGTAACATCTCCATCACCAACATTCCTAAGGTTACATACAGGAAACTGTACTAATACATGTAGGGGATATATATCTGCATCTACTAGGAATGTACAGTATATGTATAGGTAGTTTAAGTTGTTAATGTAATATTTCTTCACCCTACCCTATTTTCACAAATTATGCCATTCCACACCAAACTGGGTATGTGTATTCACAACTAATTCCCATGGACATTTGTCCTGTTGGTTTATACATATCTGCATGTACATTGATGCATGTGCCCTGTTCACATATCCAAACCTGATGGCCTGTTGCCACCAATCAACCCTGCATGCTGTTGGAATGTCCGCTGTTGTTCTAAATATGCATGTGTTATGCTTGCTGCTCAATGTTCAGAATTCATGTGTGTTTGGTTAATGGGAATACTAATGCATGCTGTTACAACTAATTTTGAATGGTGTTGTTTGTTACTAACCCAAAATGCCATAAAATACTGCTAAACATAGGACAACAGGGAAGGCAGGTTCCAGCAGACCCACCTCTCCCACCTCAGCTGGCGAGTGCACCTGGCACCAGTGCCCAGGCTGGGACCCCCTCCTCTGGTGGCCCTGTGCCACCTTTGGGTGGAAGCGCTGCAGGGGTTGGGGCTCGTCCCCCCTCTGCAAGCGTGGCCGGAGGAGAGCCTCCAATCACCCTCCAAAGGGTCCGGTCTGTGGTGCATAGTGAGATCAGGCGTTCTGTGACTGATCCCCTACACCAGCTTGAGGTGAGAATGGCGCAACTCATGAGTGTGCCTGCCTGTCCTATCCAGCCCCCAGCATAGCCCTGGCCTGGGCTGTGAAGGCGCAGTGGTAACTGCCCATGGGTGGGGATCTCAGTTCCACTGTTGCCATCTGTGGGCTCATGGGCTTGCAATATCCAAACATCCTTCCCCGTCAATTGTGTTTACCCCCCACATGTGTCATACTCTGCCCCTGTATGCATCTTGTTTGTCTTGTCTGTTAACCTCCCCAACCTACCTCCCCTAATATACCTACTTCCTGTACCTCACATTCCACTCTCACCTGAAAAAAAAAAGGGCACTCTGTTCCCACAAAAAAAATTATGCCCCATACATAACTGCCCATTTCGCACACATGTCTGCTGGACATGTATATTGATAATTATAATTGGCTGTACAACATATTTTGTTGTCCTCACCCCTCTCTCAGGGGTGGAAGGTGTCAAATCTCACTCTAAATTTCTAACATATGCACAGCTGCTGCTGTTAAAGAATTGGGCAGCTATGGGCCTTCCCTACATCCTTCCTGCATATCCCAAGCTTGTTTTCCTACTGTCCTACCCTCTTTGTGCCCCCTTTTTCACCACTTTCCTATTTCCCCATTTTCTTTTCTTTAAAAGAAATTAGCACAGGTGTTAGTGGGAGTAAGCACTTTTAAGCAGTATTCAGAGGGTGTGCACTTGTGTGTGCTTAGCTAAGTGTAGATAAGCATAGCTAAGCATCGTGCAAACTCGTGCAAACCCGCTTACAACTGCTTAAAAGTGCCTTAGTCACTTTGTATGACAAGGCCTGTAGTCTGCTCATCAGAAAAATAAAATACCCCTGTCAATCTCGAGCCCCGGACCTTGGAAACACTAGACTGCATGAATTACCACTGAGCCACAGCAGATATACAAGAACATGGTGCTGAAAGAAATATAACATGAAATACAATGAGTGAATGTAAAGGGAAAATAGGAAGGCCATTACACAAAGCTTGTTCTGTGTATCTTTACCGGCAATTCTTGTGGAATTGCATTACATGAGTGTGATAAGAGAAACAGCCATGCTAGTAGGAAATAATGTTACAGTAGCACCTTACAAACCCCACACAGTATCAGAGCAGGATAAACACCACCATATTTGCATAGGTAAGAGGCCATACCTCCCAAATGTGACTGATTTACAGGGATGTCCCTGATTTGCAAACAAATATTATCTGTGCCCCACTGACTCCCTGTGAAATGTACTAACAGTAGACAGAAAGGTGGGGAATCCCACGTAATGGTAACTGTCAATAAGTTAGAGTAGACATTGCTTGCATGTCAGAAATGGTGTAGTAATACATATGCTCAAAATACCCACAGTCTCAACTACAGAATATCTGAAATATATCACGGGTGTATCCCACTGATATGTACCTTTCCCGGAGGCTGGTCAAATATATACCTGAGAGTATCTGAGGCCTGGAAGTGTCAGAAATACACAGGCATATCAGCCTGTCTGCTGTTACACACTCTGCGAATAGCTGTAGAATTACCTCCACAAGCATGCCCTTATGTAGGAGTACAACACAGAAATATCAAAGGATGTAGCCATGTACTGCTAGCAACCACCTGTGACAATGTCACTGTGCAGGGGCTGAAAAGACTGGTGCGGTGCACAGTCAAGGAATACTAGACTAACCTCCGTCTACCAGCTGGATATGTCCGCAGGTGGGAGTTACACAGACAGATTACTATCCATAATAATACACAGTACTGACATATGTCCACTTGTCGTGAGCCGACTGTGCCAATGTCAACACAAACAAAACACAAACTGTTCAGAAGTCAGTAACATACTAATGACAGTATAGCAGTTCACAAGCACTGCATGTGCCTGGTATTCATAACTGTTAGTACAATATACTTAGATGTCCTCACCCCTCTGTCAGGGGTGGAAGGTTTCAAATTTCACATCAAATTTCAAACATATGTACAGCTATTGCAGTTAAAGAAATGTGCAGCTATGGACCTTCCCTACACCCAGCCTGCACATCCCTAACTGGTGTCCCTACTGACTTGCTGCTTCCCACTTATAATTGTTTAAAAGTGCCTTATTCACTCTGTATGACAAGGCCCTAGTACTGCTCAGCAGCGAAATAAAATACCTTTGTAAGTGTCAAACCCCAGACCTTGGGCTCACCAGACTGCAAGAAGCACCACCAAGCCACAGCAGACATATAAGAACTTAGTGCTGAAAGAAATATATCATGCATTACAAGGAGTGAATGTAAATGGAAAATAGGAAAGCCGTAGCAACACATTCCAGTAAAGACAAATATCAGGCATTCAAGGAGTGAATGTAAAGGGAAAATAGAAAAGCCATAGCAACACATTGCAAGAACTACTGTTGTATGCCAGTTAATCCACAAATCCCACAGGAAAGTACATACTCCCATGTAAATAGTGTTAGTATTAACAGGTGTGAGTTAACATACACACTGAGAAGAGTGCACTGGAAGAAGCAACAGTCAGGTTTCAGTACAACATGCATTTCAGTGGCTACAACACAGTCTCAGATATGAGAGATATACCAACCTTCTGACTGACACAACAGTGTCCACAGCAAACCAGCATGGTCCCCACCTTGCAAAACTGAAAAGCCTATGCCTACCTAACCTATCATTTTATAGCAGTGTCCTAAAATCACAGTGAGAACTGCAATTACCACACAGCAGGCTGCATGCAATTACTAAATGCTGGCCCCCAATTGGTGCAGAGGCCATCACATGCACATGCGCAGATACCTACAAAAGCAGCCTGTACTGCCAGTCCACACATGCAATAATATCATTGCAGCAACTGGAGGGAGAGAGAGAGAGACAGAGACAGAGACCAAAAAAAAAAGCAAGCAAGCAAGCCAAAAGAAAAAAAGCTGTCAAAACCAATCCACAAAATACAGAAATACAACTCATCAACAGGTACAACTGACAGAGGTGAGAAATACAAAGGTAATGTATGTAACAGATATGTATTTGCTGGCATCTGAATGATGTGTCTGAAAGGTAATCTACATATTGTGAACCCTCCATATGTGTTAGCAGTCTGTATCTATATGTATATGCAGATGTGCATAGGGCAAGGGACATACTGCAACTGTTAGTGAAGGTTGGACATACATATGTAGTAGAAGGTTGCTATGTGCACATATCAATGTAGGTTGTAGTGTGTGGCATTGAAAACAGCATGCAGTGCAGGTATATGTCATGTGGTGGTGAACTTCTGTGGGACTGAGCCAGTGAGGCCTGCTACAGCTATACGGCCTGAGGACAGCATAATGCATTCTGCATAACACTGTGCAATATCATTACACAATGGTATGTCTCACAACTGTTTCAGAAGTGATATTCCCACCATGAAAGGTGGGCAGTCTATGTGCCTATATGTGCAAGTATATGTACAGCAATGGATGTTTAGAAGTATGTGTATATATATATATATATATATATATATATATATATATATATATATATATATATATATCTCTCTCTCTCTCTCTCTCTATATATATATATATATATATATATGTATACATAGATAGAGAGGTATGTATAGATATATAGATAGAATATGTATATACATATAGATATAATAGATACATACATATATAGATATATATGTAGATACATACATATATACAGATAGATATGAATGTCTATATATATATATATATATATATATATATATATATGGTTATATATAGCGGTGTGTATATATATATATATATATATATATATATATATATATACACATATACACATATGTAGATATATATATATATATATATATATATATATATATATATATATATATATATATATATATATATATATATATATATATATATATATATATATATATATATATATATATATATATATATCTCACTAACTACCACATAGGTGATTGCCTGCCTACCACTGGAGGTGTTAGAAGGGAACATGGGACACAGGTGTACAATAGCCTCCCCTTTGATATCCACAGTGGCACACTAGTCTTGTAATCCCTGTACATGGTACGTGTCATCACAAAAGGTGTGTCAGCTAGGGAAATGTAAGTCAGTGTACCCCTTTACACCTCACAATGTCCTATGCAGTATGTACCTCCCATGAGAACTACAGCAAGTGGAAAGGCCACAGACATACCTAACAAAGACTGATAATGCCCTCAAACACATTCCCTATGCAGACTGACTCACAGAACCACAGCTAAAGTGCCTTGCTTACTTCCTACACTGAGGTTACCACTGCTGGACATACAGAGTTATGTCACATCCATACCAGTTGGCCAACCACCATGGCAACACCTCACAATCCATCCAGCCTACATGACCTAGGGCCCTAATCCTTGTCACCGCACTAAACAGCACATGCTGGAGGTACAGGTTCCTATACACAAATATGCCATACCCTGGACTAAACCACCCAGCATTAACAAACAAGGCTCCTTATTAGTAGATGTCATACATACCCCTGATGAATATTATTGAGATAAGTGATATGCCCTGTGAGTCACCTCTGTGTAACCATTTGACAGGAGCAAGTAAAATCACATTACATGTGTCCCAAAGGGCAGGGTAGCATATGGCTAGGCTGCCCTAGGCCCAGGGCCAATAACATAGTACCTACCTATGACACAATGCACACACACATGTACTCAGTGCAATACCAGCCATGTGAGGTTGAATGAGTGTGACACTCACTGTGTGCAAGGTCTGTAAAGGTGTGATACCTTAGCGTGAGTTTGTGTCTGTCATGGTAGTTTGTGTCCTAGGTGTGAGGCCAGAAAAAGATGTGTCAGTTATCAGGATGCAAACATAGTAGATTGGCATATGTTGTGCTGTAGTTGCCTGTGTATGACTGCTGTGTCCCATTGTAGGCAGAAGCAATACATGTATGCTCAGTAAGTGGTACTGCTGTTGAATCCAACTCACATATGAACCGTTGTACTACCTGAAGTTGTAGGCCTAAACACTACAGTATGGTGTATGTTCACATTCCCTGTTAACACTGTCTGGTGTGTTTCCTGTAGTCTGCACAGATTACATACCTCATGCATAGGTATCTGTAAGAAGGGGCACACAGTACTATAAGGTACACAGTTAATGCTCATCTGTGTTGTCATACATTTGTGTGTTGTATGTATGTGTAATGTGTGTGTAATGATGGCTGTACCATGGCTGCAATCACATGTGTGTTACAGGGTATGTGTGTGTACCTGGCAGCATGTATACTCTGTGACAGCAGTATGCTGGCTATATTAATATGTCAGGTAGGGGTATGGCATCAAAGACTAGGGTGGATTACCGTTGAAACTGTAAATGTGCATTGCATTCATTGCATGGGATGACAATATTCTTCATCCATTAGCTTGATACATACCCCCAGTGTGAGGTTGTGCATTGTATCCCAAACAGTGCGCCGAGTGCTGGTATATACTAGTTTGTTGTATGGAGTGTGGCAGGCACTGTCAGACAGTTGTGGGTTGAGCACTGATGTGTGGTATTGAACATGTGTATCCCCTGATAGACAGACAGATGCTATATATGGCAGTTAAGTGATATCAGTACATTAGAATTTTAAGTGTGCCACATGACTTGCTCACATATTTTTCTTTTCCTTCCAGGGCGATGGTGCATCAGTGTAACCCACCTTATACAGCAGCAGAGGAACAGGAGATCCACCAGAGCCTGGTGCAGTATTTCTCTGTGCTGTTTTCCAGGACCAGCCAGAACCAGCATGAGAGGGCTGCACTGTGGCAAGATCTTGTCCATCGGGTAAATGACAGAGGCATGCATAACCGGACATATGAGCAGGTACGCCATCACTGCAGTGATTTAATTAGACATGTCCGGCAGCGTGCGTCTGATATCCACAGACAACAGCTTGCCACAGGTGGTGGGGTACATATCCACCCCCCCTCATCAGTGTGGAGGAGCTCCTCCTAAGTGTCGTGGCTCCAGGCCAACAACAACAACATCCACAAACATGTGTCATCATGGAGGCTGGAGCCACCCAGCATGTTGAAATGGAGTGTGCAGGTAACATGCCATATCTGTAGTTGACTGTTCTCTGTACTGGTAGTTTATGCGTGTGTGAGATGTGTACTGTGTGTGTAGCTGTTAACCTGCCTATTCTTGTGCAAGATTGATATTCTGCATATAATCTGTACACCTGTGAAAGCCAGCTGTTGTACTACTGTACTTTATCATACTCACAGTATCAATGGCACAGTTGTGGCCACTGGCAATCACTGTCATATTTTTTCAGGTCCCTCTGGAGTGATAGCAAGGCAGCCAGTCCATGCTGGTGAGTGTGTAATAACAATGCTATTGCTAATGACATGTGCATGTCATATGGAGGTATAGTCCGTGCACATGTAACACACCTACACATAATGCATGCTGTGCATATTTGCTGTGAGACTATGCATATCCCATTATTCTCAGTAGCTGCCTCACTCACATGCAATACACAGAGCATCACACACACATGTGGCAACACAGTACCGGACATTGGATAGGCATACCTGATACACATGTACACAACACACACATGTTTGGCATAGACACAACACCTTAGCCTGCTACACATGTCCAATTATGACACCTGCTGTATGCCCACCCTTCAGTATCCCACTTATCATCTATGCAGCACACATAATATACCTGAGGGGTAGAGGCCTATCATGTCTTTGTGCAACAGTCTTGAACAAATAATACATTCATGTTAGGCAATGCTCACTATTGGCCACCTTACACACCCATGTAACAAGTGGCTGTGTAATTGTGGATGTAGTCATGTTACTGCACTTCAGGTACAGCATACTAGCTGCCTGTGTGGCACACATTATTATTGTTGACTGACCACAAGATGCATGTTGATCATGGCTCTTGTTACTACACCACATCCAGTTCCACTGACCACGAAAGTACACATAGCAGTTATTGTGTAGCACCGTCATGTGTGTCTGTGTGTGTGTGTGTGTGTGTGTGTGTGTGTGTGTGTGTGTGTGTGTGTGTGTGTGTGTGTGTGTGTGTGTGTGTGTGTGTGTGTGTGTGTGTGTGTGTGAAAATATATGCACCCGCAGCTTGTAACACTTGCACAACATTGTTCTGTCCTTGTACACATTGTGTCCCAGGGTGGAGACAATCACTGAACAACTACACACAAGCATCAAGTACACATATACTGTTATTAACAAGGGCTGTCTACACTTGCACTGCATGTTCCTGTGCAACACATAATCTGCATGCTGACATGTGTGCAGTGATGTTTCTCCCTGTGATACTGTCACCCACCCTCAAATAGTATTGTGTATATGTTGGATTGCAGGTGTGTGTGTGTTTGTATCTGCTGGACTGAGGAGTGTGCATGTGTGCATGTGTGCCTGTGTGCCTGTGTGCATGTGTGCTAACATTGTGTACACATTTGTAAACCATGTTTCCTGTCTTCCTCTCACAGGTTCTGATGTTGCTCTGGTGGAGTGCAGCAAGGAACCTGAAGTCACTGCTGGGGATAGTGATAATGATGATACATGTGTAATGGCACAGGGAGGTGTGACAGAGTCTGTCATTGGTCAGCCAATCAACACTACACAGCAGTCAACCCCATCAATGTGCACAGTCATCCTGCCGATACATCCAGTGTCACCAATGTCCTTAGCTGAGGGACAGCATACAGTGGGCATTGACCAGGGTAGTGTGGTATCATTGGCACATGCATCCCCTCACAGCAGCCATGGCCAGATTCCTGACATGGTACCACACAAGCAGATGTCCAGGGGTTCTCATGGGAGCATCCGTGGTCGTACTGCCCCTGTCAGACGTGCCCACAGAGGTCTTTCAACCTCAGCTATGTTCCAGGCTGTAATTCAGGCACAGGCACGTATGGAACGGTACACCAGACAGGGTCTGAGGGAGCTTAGAGCACATTGCACCGCTATGAATGACACTATGCGTGACGTTGCGGCTGCCATCCGTAATATCAGCAAGGTCATTGATAGATGTTGGGGGGACACATTAGATCTCTTCCACAACTACATGTCCATGAGCCAGGACAGTGCAGGACAGTTGAGGCATCAACGTGGATGTATGCCAGCAACATCATCAGCTGGCAGTCGTCGCAGACAACAACAAACCTGCAGCCGCTCCCATAGTGCCAGTACCAGCCCCAGAAATGCTGGGTCTGTGCTGTCATTAGACCATCCTAGAAGACCACGTGAACGTGGCTCTGGACAGTCCCAGCAGGGACATGTGTCCAGTCAACAACCCACTGCCTCTGATGATAGTACCCAGTCTGGCTTAGTACCTGATACTGTCCGTAGCACCCCTGCCAGGCACAGGTACCGTGTCCTTGGCCAGAGACAGTGATCTGTATGACCTGGCAGGTACAGTCTGTGGCTGTCCACAAACACCCGTATATGGCAGCCACGTGGTGGAACTGTGTACATGCATACACACACACATAATGCTAACACCTAGGGCTAACACATACACACACACATCACATCAACATTGCCCCATGTTGTACTGTTGTCAATCGCTAACACACACACACACACACACACACACATACATGTCGATTGGATGTCTCAATGGCAGACTCTGGCAAACCAAGTACACACCCTGTGCATATGATGAAACTGTGCCACCTCCTGCCATCTGTAACATTGATGCAGGAACAGGATAGCATGGTGCTGATGCACAGGGTGACTACATAGCACTGTAGTAATATTATCATGTTGTTAACAGTACAGTGTAATAATATCATTGTGGGTATATCCGAGCATGCATGATGCATTAACACTATGATTGTCATTGTAGTTTTGTATACACCAGTGTTAATTCCCAAAGTGTACTGTCTGCACATGTGCCACATGGCTGTTGTGTGTACCTGTGCCTGCATGTGTTGTGGAGTGGACAGTACATGTGTGCTGTTTGCAGCACAGAGTTGCAGATGTACATTTGTGAACAAGGTGGAGTTGCATTCTCTGCATGTAGATGCTTAGTGCACACATGGGAAGGGTGACATGCATGATGTGACACAGTATTCATACATTGTAGTTCTTATTGGTGGGTACTTTGCATTGTACTACACATATGTTTCACCTGGGGTCACATGTATACATGACATGGTTTGACAGTATGCTGTGGGTGATACGGTTTCCAAATGTCAATGGTCTGCATTCTGGTGGTATACACAACCTACATTGCCTGACATTCAGTGGTCATTACATGGTGTCTCCTCAACTGATACACAGATGTAGGAAACCCGGTGTCAGTGATATCCCTGCAGTACTACACTATACCAGTAGCCATTATTACTGAGCCCCACACATCCCTGGGAACAATACCCTTTGGCATATAGCAGTCTCATGTACATGCCAACACACTACGGATATGTCCATCTATGACTGCAAATGCATACAGTGGCCTACAATGCATTCTACATATGACACACCTAACCACCACAAGGGTATCATAAAAAACAGACACCTGTTGTCCAAGCCATGCTGTATTGCTGTACACAACTGTAGCATTGTCATTGGCATGTACTTAACATAGTATTCCAACAGTACCATGTAGGTGGTAGCACCCATCATGTAGAACGGGTAATGGTGTGTACATGTGGACAAGTATTATCTTGTCTATCCTGTGATATTCACATTACCAAAGGTATTCTGCAGTCCCTCAGTGTATCACCTAAGCAAGAAGGTGTCTGTATGCATATCGGCAACAGTTGCCATACACCTACACTGGATGTCCATCACTCACAGACTTTGCTGTGTTTTAACATGTCTGGCATATACTCCAGACATGAACCCTCACCCACATTAATCTATCAAAGCTTTCTTGGGTGTGTGTCACATAGTTGGCCTAGGACACAGATCACTGCAGTAGCCTGCATTGTCACCAACATACATGTATGGCCTAAGGTCTGGGAAGCTGCGGCACATGCTGGCAAAGGTAACAACTGTATTCATATGAGGCAGGCTTCACACATAGGAACTATTAGAGGTCACAGGTACATATCTGTATGCGGCACACACATACCTGATGTGTGCATTGAAATTACTGTTATGATTATATGTCATACAATAATAAAAGCAAAACACACAACACATTGACAAACTGTGTGACAAACACACACATGGTATTTGTGGGATTCAAACCCCCCACCTAACTATGTTATGATACTTGAGAGAGACACATTAGCGCAGCGTACTATTGACATTACTGGATGATTTCCCTTCTCCTGCTGTATTTATAGGATGCTGACATCATCAGTCTTTCCAAAGAGGAATGTACATCTTTTAGTGTGTTATCCCAGTCTTCAAAAAGGCCATTCCTTTCAAAGAGAATTGCATACATACACACACACCCCTGCCCACCCCCCTCACACACACAGCGTTTGCAGAATTAAAACCCCTACCTAACTATGTTATGATACTTGAGAGAGACACGCATTAGCACAGTGCGCTATTGTCATTACTGGATGATTTCCCTTCTCCTGCTGTATTTATAGGGTGCTGACATCATCAGTCTTTCCAAAGAGGAATGTACATCTTTTACTATCCCTCAGTATGGGGGATAAAAATATCTGTGCATTAACAGACACCTAGTTCAGGGTCACATATGCACACTGGCACTGCCAGGTTATGTTTTATACCATGCTTCATGACCACAGGACTTGTAACACACAACACAACTAGGGGGTGTATCCATATTCATCATAGATACACACACCTCTGGGTTGGTACCACTGCACTAAGCATGACAGGCCATACATATACAACTACCATTGTGCAAAACTGCCTTTTGGTTTGGTGTGTAGTTCAGACCAACCCCCCATACCCAGGAACCGCACTTGGCTTTCCTGGGAACAGTGTAGGATATGAAGATCTTCACACACACCATTCTAGTGGTTGACTTCAGGTACATGAATACTGACTGGGGATACTACTCAGGCCTCAACAACATCACCCTACAGCCACTACAATTTGTGAATCCATGTGCTATGGCACAACCAGTCACCACAGCCACAAGGAGGAATACATATTGGACATGATCATCACCAACATGGGGACTCTATGTTCCACACCAGAGGTAGACCCCTCATTGTCAAGATCAGACCATAAACAACTTTCCCTGGGCATCCATATCCCGTCCCCACCCCCAGCTAAGGAAATCACTGTAAAGAATTTCTCAAAAGCAGACTTTGCACTTGTGAAGACTGGGGTGGAATACTTCAAAGGCCCCGTGCTGGAGGATAATACAGCCCAATCTGCAGAATCCTTTACAAATGCATTCTATGAGCACCTGCAGGTATGCATTGCTCATGTTATCCCAAATAAAACCAAGACTCCTCCAAAACAGGAGACCTGTCTGGTTGACCCCGGCCATATATAAGCTGTACAACAGCAGGAGGAAGCTACTACATAACAGAGCAATATCTCACAGAGGGAGGACATCTCTGAACAGTATTGGCAAGACACTTCAATCCCTCATATAATCATCACTTGCAAGTTTTGACAGTGAACTTTACCAGACACTACAGATAATCACAAGGCCTTCTTTAGTTATGTCAGGAATATGTGTGGAAACCCCCAGATATGCTCTGAATTGTTGCTTAACAGCACAAAATATGCCAAGCCTACGGACATAGCCAACACCCTGGCAGACAGAGTCTGCACAAACGTCCCCCCCCCTTACCCCCCAAAGGTACAGATGCCCATCCCAAATGGATGTAACCTCCCTGACATCACAGATGCACAGGTGAAAGGTGCCCTCTCCACAGCAAATAACACAGCATATGTATGGGACCGGACGGTGTCCCAGGCTGTGTCCTACACAAGCTCTGAGTAGAACTGAACACTCACATTAAGTCACCGTTCCAACTTAGCCTTACTACAGGATATGTACCCTAACAATGGCATACAGATACCGTGGTCCCAATCCACAAAGGTGGTGCCACAATGGACCACAGGAACTATCACCCCATAAGCCTGACTAGTGTGGTAGAAAAAGCTATGGAGCATATTATCATGGAAGTCATAATCAAAAGCATTGTGAGCCTCCAGACAGTGGATCATACACAATTTGGCTATGTTAAGGGTAGATCTTGCCTCTTACACATAGTTCATATCTTTGAAACGGTTACTGAAGCCATGGATGAGGGCAAGGTAGTTCACACAGTCTACCTGTACCTTGCAGAAGCCTGCAATACAATACCCCACTCAGGCATCATACATATGTTTGCCAGCTTAAATATCAACCCCTATATCACTAGATGTGTTGCTATCTGCCTCAGGGATGGAACCCACATGGACAGAATTGCAGGTGCCATATCCAATTCCAGACCAGTTACAACTGGTGTCCCACTGGGCTTAGTTCTGGGACCTGTCTTGTTCGGTATGTACTTCTCTGAGGTTCAGACTAACACGGGGGGATTATGTCTAACAAACTTCACAGATGACTGCTAACTGGGGGCCATAAGCGACACTGCAGCTGACACATGCTTCCTCCATAAGGGTCTCACAGAGATGGATGCTTGTTACCAGAACCATGGCCTCGTGCTACATGCCAAGACATGCACAGTAATCCCCTTTGGGGAAAACAAGGTGCACACAAATTACCACATAAGTAGTAATCCATTAAGTACAGAAGACGTGTTTACAGATTTGGGGACCAACATAGATCGTAACCTCTCCTTTGCTAATCACATTGACAGAGTCATTGCAAAGACCTTTATATAGCCCTCCTTATAACATGGGGGTTTGCATGTAGATCATGGGAGGTCATCGTGGCCCTCTACTAGTCACTCATCAGGCCCATGTTTGAGTACTATGCCCCTTTAGGGGTGTACCTTACCCAACACCTGCAGCAACTACAGAGACCACAACAGTACCTCCCCAAGAGGATCATGGGCTACACACAGATGTCCTATGCAGCTCAACTAAAGGATCTCCAGCTCTACTCAGTTGCTTAATGCCTACTCAGAGGCAATCTATGCCTGCCGTACACAGCCATGTCAATCCCAGAAGTAATGGACATGCTCCACCTCATAACATCCAAGACCCTTAGAGCTTCACACTCCAGGGACTTAAATCTCAGCACAAAACTAAATAGGACATGCTGCAGGGACAGATTCATTACCCAGAGGCTCCCCTCATTCTGGAATTGAATCCCAATTAAAGTTAGACATAGCCCCTCGCCAACCCTCTTCCAGCAAAATCCAGCCGCATGGATGGGAAATTGCAAATTCACCCCTGGGATCTCCACTGTGTCCCTGCTTGACAGAGGCACAGCAAACTAGCCTTAAAGCGTGCCTTCTGTGACCTACTTTACAGAGGCACAGTAGGCTACTCTACTGGGGAGGCGGACGCCAAATACACTCTGGCTAGGCTTATGAATTCCCTAGGGCAGACAGCCTAGTATCGACCTCTGTACCTACGTTTATGTTTCGGATGCACAATATTTGTTGCTGATATTGTTTGCAGGTCTTTATTGCCGTAGCTTTCCCAGTTTCTATGAACAACTTGTGTATCTGTGGAACATGTTTCATCATGACAGGGTTCCAGTATATTAATATATGTGTCTGTTGTCACTTAACTGTGTGCACAGGGTGGATTGCTGGATCGTGGGAGGTTCCTGGCTTAACACATACAACTGCCAGATATGTGTGGCCGACTGCTATACTCAGACATGGCCTGAGTGGGTGAGCATGCCCAGTTCAGGCTTTCCATGGTTTGTTGCCTGACATATGTCTCATTTATCAAGTGTGTGAGCTTGCCCAGTGTGACCTTTCCATATGTTGTGATCGGAAGTCCACTACATTTGTGGTTGTGTGTGAACATGACCAATACTGACATTTATACTGTGTGTTGGAAGTCATGTTGTGTTCTTACTGCCAGACTCCTCTGTGTCATAACTCAACAGGGATTATGCTGTGCCTGCAGGGTTTTCATGGGATAGTTTGCAAAGACTTGTCAACTTTCTTTCATACTGGCTAAACACTGCAATACTGTCATGGTGTAGTGGTTCAGTACTTTCACTATGGTGCACAGTATCCTGGGTTTGAGTCCCATCACTTCTTTAAATATTCATACTGAGCAGACCAAACTGGTTTAGGGCCAGTTGGGCAAATATGAGCATGTTGCATTTTGTTCAGCTATGGCCTACTTAAACCAGGCTTGTCCAACATTGCTGTGTATTCACCTACTTGGGTGGACATTGCCAAACATTACTCCACATTGACCACAGTTGTACTAGTTGGTGTGTGTGATTCTGTTCATAGGTTCATAGGTTCATACTATGCTATCTGCCCTAGGGCATTTATAATCCTAGCCAGAGTGTGTTTGGCTTTCAACACACATTTTACCTGGAGTTTGCCATGCCATTTTGCAAGGTTAGTATACTGTGCCTCTGTCTAACAGTGACATAGAAGTGATACCCAGGGTAAACCTACAATCTCCCATCCACTCATCAAGATTCCTCTTGAAGTGAGTCAATGAGGGACTCTGGCTAACCTGGAGTGGGAGTTTACTCAAGAGTGGAGGGAGCCTCTGGGTTATGAATCTGTCACTCCAGCATGTCCTATTTATTTCAGTCCTGAGGTTCAGGTCTCTTGAGCGTGTAGCTTGATGGGATTCGGATTTACCGAGGTGCAGCATGTCCATTGATTCCAGGTTGGACATGGCTTTATACATCAGGCACAGATCGCCTCTGGGCAGGCGGTATGCCACTGAGTGGAGCTACAGTTTCTTTAACTGGGCAGCAAATGGCATCTGTTTGAGCCCTTTGATCCTCCTGGTGAGGTACTTTTGGGGACTTTCCAGTTGCTGCAGGTGTCTGATAAGGTACATCCCACAAGGGGCATTGTACTAAATTATGGGCCTGATGAGGGATGAGTCTAGAGGCACGATGACCTCCCCTGTTCTAGATGTGAATACCTTCATGATTAGGTAGGCTATATGAAATGTTTTTCTAACCACTTTGGCCACGTGGTTGTCGAATGAGAGATTTCTATCAACGTGGGTCCCCAGGTCCCTTATCACTTCTAAAGTACTTGATGGGTTACCACCTATGTGGTAATTTGTGGGCACTTAGTTTTTGCCAAAGGGGATGACTATACACTTTTTTGCATTTAGCTTGAGGACATGGGTCTGGCACCAGTTGTCTGTTTCTATGAGGCCCTTTTGTAGGATGCTTGTGTCAGCTGGAGGGTTGATTATGGCACCCAGTTTGCAGTCATCTGCAAACTTGTTCAGCCACAGTCCTTCTGTGTTGGCCTGTACCTCTGAGAAATATATACCAAACAAGGGACGTCCCAGGACTGAGTCTTGTGGGATGCCACTTGTAGCTGGTTTGGAATCCGACATGGCTCCAGCATTTCTGACCATGTGGGTTCTGTCCTTGAGCCAATTTGCAACCCATCTAGTGACATAGGGGTTTATATTGAAGCTGGTAAGCTTATCTATAATGACCAAGTGGGGTATTGTATGGAAGGCTTTTGTGAGGTCCAGGTAGGCTGTGTGGACCACCTTCCCCTCGTCAATGGCCTTGGTGACTGTTTCAAATGACTCAATCAGGTTTAAGAGGCAGGATCTGCCCTTAACAAAGCCAAACTGGGTAGGATCCAGTGTCTGTAGGTCCCCAATATCTTTATTTCTGAGGTCCATGATGATCCTTTCCATAGCTTTGCAGACCAAGCTAGTCAGGCTTCTGGGGCGATAGTTTGCAGTATCCATTGAGGCACCACCTTTGTGGAGAGGGACCACTGTTGCTGTACACTGCTCTTTGGGTACATATCCTGTGGTAAGGCTGAGATTGAACAGTGGTTTTATGTTTGTGTTCAATTCTTCTTGGGGTTCATGTTGGACACAGCCGAGGACACCGTCTGATCCCATTGATGCTGTGTGTTTTGCTTTGGAGAGGCTGGCTGTTACCTGAGCATCTGAGATGTCAGGGGGCCAGCACTCTGCTGGGATAGATATTTGCCCTTTTGGTGGGGAGGGGGGGAGAAGTTTGCACTGAACCTGTCAGCTTGGATGTTGTCAATGTCTGTGGGTTTGGTGTATTGTTTGTCATTTTAGACTAATTCTGAGCATATCTGGGAATTCCCACCCAGGTTCCTACCATAACTAAAGAAAGCCTTGTGATTATCCTTAGTGTCCTGTACAATTTTTATCTCAAAGCTGGCCTTAGATGATTTTATGTGTGGCCGTAGTTTTTTAATAATACTGATTGGAGATGCCTTCCCTTTTTGGGATTTTGCTCTATCATATAGTAGCTTCCTCCTTGTATTGTATGGTTTGTTTATGGCTGGGGTCCACCAGACAGGATGCCTGCATTTGGAGGATTGGGTCTTGGTTTTATTTGGGATTGCATGATCCATGCATTCCTGAAGGTGTTCATAGAATGTGTTTATAAAGGGTTCTGAGGTCTGGGCCGTATTTTCCACAGGCACAGGGGCTGTGAAGGATTCCACCTCAGTTTTGAGGAGTGTGAAATTTGCTTTAGAGAAAAGTTTTTCACTGTGGTTTTCTGGGCATGGGCTGGGGTCGGGATGTGAATATCCAGTGAGATTACTCTATGGTCTGATCTTACCAGTGAGGGATACACTTCTGGTCTTGGGCATAGTTGAAGTCACCCAATATAATGGTGTTTGGGGAAACCTTCATATTTTCATGTGTTCTCCAGTTGGCCAAGTGTGGTTCCTGGGTTTAGGAGGGTGGTCTGTAGCAGGCTATGAACTGGAAGGCGGTTTTACCCACTGTTAGTTGCACATGTATAGTCTCTGATGCTTCATGCTGTGCCACCAACCTGGGGGTGTGGGTATCTTTGACAAATATTGATACTCACCCTCCTTTCATAGTTTGTTCCATGTTTTGGGGCTGTAAAGCATGGTATGAGGTGTAACCTGTTAGTGCTAGGGTGCTCTGGGAAGCCTTGAGCCAGGTTTCTGTTACTGCACAGATATCAACATTCTCTATGCTGAGGAGAGTTTGGAGTGCATGCATCTTGCGGTTTAGACTTCTGGCATTGAGTAGCATTACTTCTAGTTTCTTATCCCTTGTGATACCTATGGAGGAAAGGCCAGGGTTGACAGGTGAAAGCCGTCCCTAGTGAAGCATCATGTCTTGCTGAGCATGTCATCCCAGGCTGACAGGCATTGGATCCCCTTTGACTGACACCAATACTTAAGCCAATTGTTGTAATTGAGCATCTTGTCTTCATATTGTGGCATCATGCTTGGTGAGGGTAGGATGATACTCAAGGTCATCAAGTTTGCATATACTACATGGTAGTAAATGCTGTTTAGCACTACCTTACATTGCTTAACACATGGCAATCATGCATCTGGTGGTGCTGCAGGGCTGCTTATGTCGGATGCACATACTACACTCCCTGTACATGTTTGAAAGCAGGTTGTGTCAACTTAGGCATCCCTTTCACCATATGTGGGAGTCAGAGAGAGGTATCATTTCCAGGGTTCCTACTGAGCTAGTGTATGTGCTATGTGTTGCCTCTTTGCCAAGGCCAAGGCATACTGGGCACACCTCCTTCTGCCTACTGGGGCAGGCTCAGGTTGTTCCTCCTCTGAGTCACGCTCTGCCTCTGATGGCCTTGGCAATGGTGGGGGGCTGTTTGGCCCAGGCCTATGCTGGTCCTGCTGCAGCTATTTTCACAGAATTATATTATGTAGCATAGCACATACCATGACAATTTGGGTACATGTAGTTGGTGAGTATTGCAAGGCTCCACCAGATGTGTCCAGGCACCGGAACCGTGACTTGAGCAGCCCAAACACATGCTCGATTACATTTTGTGTTTGTGAGTGTGCTTCATTATGGCATTCCTGTTTAGGTGTGTGTGCATTTCTGATGGGTGTCATCAGCCACGGCTCCAGTGCATAGCCAGCATCCCCCACTAGGTGACCATGTGGAATGTCCCCATTGGCAAATGTCTGGTACAGCTGCACAGGTGCCAGATATGAGAATCATGGTAACTTCCAGGGCAGCCAGCACAGTCATTCATTATTATGCCCTGGGCATCACACACAACCTGGCAGTTGATGGAGGGGAAGCCCTTGCAGTTAATGTAGGTCCTACCCCGCTCACCGGCTGGTGCTTTGATGTGTATATGCGTGCAGTCTATTGAACCCACTACCTCAGGGTATTCTGCTATTTGCTGGAAGAGACGGATATTGCTGGCCCATACCTCACGGGAATTGGGGAAATATACATGATCACTGACATGTGCTGACATGGCATCCAGGAACTGGTGCAGTACCCTGGATGCTGATGCCTGTGATATCCCCATCATATCACCAGTTGATCTCTGGAAGGTACCTGTTGCTAGTATTCTTAGGCCAACACATATCTTGGTTTCCACTGGGATGGGTTCCCCTCTGTTGGTTCTGTGTGTGAGGCGTGGCCTGCACAGCTCAACAATTTGCTGCAGGAGGTCTCTGTCCACTCTATAGCGCTCCACTATCTCCAGCTCATGTAACCCCTGGTAGGTGACCCTGGGCCCGTACACTCTTCTCTGTCTCCTCACTGTGGGTTGTCCGGCAGCATTTGCATTGTCACCACCCTCAGCATGTTGCATATGTCGCCTTATAACAGCAATGGCAGCCCCTAGCATTTTTTGTCTGAGTGAAGCTTTTTCAGTTTTAACTTCTAGTAGCTTACTCCAGTGTTGCAGTGTCTCTTGAGAGAAACACACTGCACTGTTGTTTGCAGAGTTTTAAGTGCTGGGCTGGGCTAGTGTTCTGCCTGTGTAATTGCCTGATTCTGATTGTTTTCACCTGCTAGCTCTGCTAGTACTCCCTGGTAGCTTCCTACTATTTGTTGTGCTTCCTTTTTCCTTTCTGTTTCCTCGTGGGCAGCACTGCACACACAAGCACAAACACGCGCACACCAGCTCACACGCACACACACACATGCTTAGACGGACTAAAACTTGCTTATTCGGGTGAAAACATGCGCACACCAGTGCATACGTGCTTACAGGTCTTTAAACAGCCCTATACATGCTTACTCTGGGTTAAACACGTGCACTCATGCTTCCACATGTGCACTCTGTCTTACTCGGGTTTACGGGCGCACACACGCTTGCATACCTGCTCAGCAAGAAACTTTGGTGTTATCCAAAGTATACACCTTCCATTTCTTGGCTTTCCCTGGCCTACCTGTTGACACACCTCTTTCCATGATGTCTAACTGACAGCTAACATGACATTCTGCTCCAGTGAGCTTCACTACTTTCATACATACCCCCCTTGTGATGTCACCTATCTCCTACTCTGTTACTCCCCATATCCTACTCCTACACTCCACTGACTGTGCTCATTTGCTATGTAAAAGTGTGATTCACTATCCTAACACTCATTTACATAGGATTGCCTACTAATGCTTGGTTACATGTCTTAGACTGGGCTTCTCCCCTTAGCAACCCCTACTCGGTGGCCATGTTGTCTTCAGCCTGCTATTCCCTTACATTGTAATTTAACAATTTTCATAAATTCCACGTTTGTGGGTTTTAATTTTTATTTTTCTGGTTTTTGTGGCGCAGCCCGTTTGCGCGGCACTGCGCTACGCTTAAACATCAGAAATCGCTGGAAAAAAAAAAGTATTTTTATTTTAATTTTGCATCTGGGAACATTTCCAATGGCCGTATATTTGGCCATTGGCATGCTTCCTCAACCATATGCAACCTTTACTTTGAGCTGGCAAGGCTCCATTGTGCTATTTGCAGAATGGTACTCAGTTGTCAACTGAGTACATTTCTGCAACTAACATGGCTCCTACTCAGACAGGTTTGTGCTTCCTGGATCGCAAATTTACCTCATTTGCATGCCTTTCGGCTGCAAGCGAGGTAATTTGCATATCCCAGCCCTGTCCATGTAAGAGACGTTTTAGGACCTCTCTTACATGCCCCTACAGGCTGTTCCTGGATCGCTCGTCGGACATGATGGCTGCATGGAGTCTTACTCTACTCTTAGACTCTGTGCAAGCCATCATGAATCTGGCCCATTGTCTTTAACTTTTTCATAATTGTGATCCAGAGAGAGTTTAGTGCAGGGATCTCAAACTCAGACCTCTCAGACCTTAAGCAACCCTCAGACCAGCATGACTATAGATCAGAAAAGCAAATAAACTACTTTCCTAGCTGCTACACTGCCTACGTTTCTCTTTGCCTTGGATATTGTGGCCCCTGTCTGAGTTTTCTAGTCCTCACACAGCACCAGAAGTTATTTAAGTTTGAAACCCGTGGTGTAGTCATTTTTACTGATACTGAGATCAAGTAATTAGAAAAGTAAGAGAAGAAAGTTCTCTGAGTTATAAATTTAGGCAGAATAAAAGCTTACAGAAATAGTTTCATAACAAGAGCTGAGAACTGAATGAAGAAAAGTAAATTCTAAAAGCTGTTTGATAAAGCACTTTCTATATTAACATTTTCTGAAACTGATACTTGTTAGAATATTGGAAGGAATGAAACTAAGCTGGAATTTTTCTTGGCAAACAAACTGTTACATTTTAGAAGCAGCAGAACAACTGCTGGCCAAAAGACTGAAATTCTAAAAAGTCGAACAGAGATGTACTTCTGTTTTATCGTTTAGGTTAAGTGAGTTTAATTTCTAGTTCCTGCGACTTCTTCTTGTTAAAGGAAAAAGTAATTTGTTAAAGCAGCACGCAAATGAAGTGTTTTCCTGTTTGACGTTCTGTGTATTCATGTCGTAGAATATTGAGTACACGAGTGAAATAATCTTGGCACAGTGCTACCTTTGTAGTATGTGGTGGGACAGTAGGCAATTAGGACTCCCTTTAGTAGCTGAGTAAAAATATATAGAGGATTATGGTTCGATCTCTGATCATAACCAGGTTAGTATATGCTCTCAACTTGGATGCCAAGAAATTCGCCTTGAATACTTAATTTTGTCATCCATGTCAACTACACATAAGACAGGATCTTGATTGAAGACCTCATCATAATTCTTTGTAGTACAGATGCTTTATCTGCTCCATGTACTACTAGTTACAGAAAAAAAACTGTAAGTGCACAAAGTGCTTTACTGGCTTTCAAAGCGCATAAAACACAAGCACTGTCAGACAACAAGCAGAAATTAAGTGTCCCTACATGGAACTAATAGATTTAAAAGCTGTTTAGACACTTTGTTGTGCCACACGTTTTATTTGTAAGTGTGGCAGAGTGAAGTTCTGGCAGGTTTTAAAGTTGTTTTACCTTCTACCTCTGTTGTTTGTCAGTCAGCAGTCTCCTCTGCTGGTTCCTACCAAGACACCTAAGCTTAACAGTACTTAGGTTCCTTAAACTTTTGTTAAGCACCCCTAAGCACTGCTAAGGTCAAATGTCACTCTAGGAAAGCACTAAACAAGTTTTTTTTCCCTAGTTTTGGAGTGTAATTATGACAGTCATGCACTACAAAACTGTTACTGAACAACAGTGTGAAAGTTACAAAAGCTTTGTTTCGGTGCACACTTGTACAGCAAGAAACTAACTTGGCTCTACACAAAAACAAATAAACCTAATGTGATTTACAAGTGCTTTGCCTAGACTAACACCACCTCAGTACCCTTGCAGTGCCTCAGAGGAAGAATGTGGGGTTGTTATAAAAATATAATGAAGAGCAACAGGTAGCCATCCAAATCCTAAAGAAAGAAGTCCAGTCCCTGTCCGAAGGGCAGGGGACCATCCAGGAAGGGATCCAGTCAGGAGAAAAAAGGATAAGGTCCAGCTACTAATTGCAAAAAATAAGTGCCACTGTCAAAACTGGAGCCTACTTTCTGACCTCTAGGCTGCTTAGAGGAAAGGTTGGCTTAATGCTGAGTGGGATAGACTGATAAAATCATTTTCAATTGGACAGGCTCAGGAAGTGTATTTTTACCTGGAGCTTGCATAATCCAGTGACTTTCAGAAACTGATAGCAGAAATACTAACACATTCAGGTTTCATTTCTGCAGTACGCATGTAGTAGGTCCAGGCTTTTACCTTTAACTTTAACAAGCCTGAATTCCAGAGTCTTTATTTGATTCTAAAGGTGTGGAAGTGGCTAAAGTAAGAAGAGAACCAGCAGCTCAGTCTGTATAGCTCATCATGATGGAAACTTTTTTTGAAGAATTAATCCTTCCTCATTTGTTGATTGATTAGCCACAGTAACCTGCCTCTGCAAACAGCTGAAGGACCTGGTGGAATTATAGATGACAACAAGTGAACAACCAGATTTTAAGGTAGATCAGCTGGCCAGTGAAACCCCCAAAGCTATAGTAGAACTGATAAGACTGTTCATAGCAGTAAGGAAAAAGAAGAAACAGTAGGAGGAGGAAAAGGAAGAGGAAGTGGTCTGCCAATTCAGGAAGAGGAAGTGGTCTGCCAATTCAGGAAGAGGAAGTGGTCTGCTGATTCAGGGTCAGGAAGACAGTGGCAGGAAGCACACAACTATTTATGGGTCTAAAAGTAAATTGGACTTTGTAAACTGATTTAGCTATACTGAATTTGGGCACATAACTGAAAATCCTTCACTAAATGATGAGCCTAAGCACCAGGATGCATTTATCTTTAAGGAGACGTGTTGAATGTTTGCAAATGGTACAGAATCAGCCGCTGTTAGTTTTAGTTAAGTGCTAACCAAAATGTGACATAAGACTGGATTACAAACAAGTACAGTCATTGTTTGATTCTGGAAACAGTATAAATTGAATTATTATTTTTTTAAATGGTAACAGTAAAGTCAGAAGACAAAAATGGAGGTTGGGGTCTATATATGTGCATGTGGATAGAATGTGCTTTCCCACAACTGTATCAAATGATCGAAGTAATATATTGTCTGTCCCTAGGTGCACTAAGTCATTGTATTGGAGTAACACCCAATCTTTTACATGAGGCCATACTAGGAAGAGATTTTCCTCACATACTTGATTTGTGAGAATGTGTGATAATTTGTCACAAGTGTCCAAAGTGAATGAGAGGCAGAGTGAGAATAGCCTTCTCTTCTCTAAAACAAAGTTGAAAGATAGCTATAATTATAGAAAGCAGAAAGTATCCTACACATACTAGTAAGGAGTAATTCAAGGCAGGATGTGTCTGGACTCAAACTCAAAAAGAAGAGCAAGGCCTTGATAGACTTAAATATTAGTCTTATGCATTTTAAGAAAGAACATTGTGAGGATCCCACTCTAGGAGAAGCCAGAAAAACTGTTCCAACCATGAATAGGGTCGCTCTGTTACTAGAGCAATGCTTCACCTTTCCCCATTTTGAAATAAACAATGATCTCATTTACCAGTCTGACAAAAAAATAAAGTTCCTCAAAGCTTATGAAACATAATGTTGAACCTGGCCAATAGCTATGTATTAGGAAGCTGCTTATGGTTAGAAAACTAGAGAGAGAGAGAGAGAGAGATAGAAAGAAAGAAAGAAAGAAAGGAAGAAAGGAAGAAAGAAAGAAAGAAAGAAAGAAAGAAAGAAAGAAAGAAAGAAAGAAAGAAAGAAAGAAAAGAAAGAAAGAAAGAAAGAAAGAAAGAAAGTCCTGCAGAGATTGCATTGACGGGGATTATTTTCTTCCATAGAACAGGTTTGTGTTGATTACCTTGAGTATCTGAAAATGTTACCATGTAAAGCCTTCTGTTGCTGTTTGCTACCATTGCCAGCTACTAATGGGAATTACTGGATTTGGTAGGTTGGGACTTCTTGGGTGCATCAGTATGTTGCAGTAGTTGGATTACTTTTCCCATTATCTAGAGGATGTGCAATTGTGTAGACCCTCTTCCAAATCTGTTGCAAGAGATCTAATGTTAATCTTTATTACACTGGTGATATCCAAGGAAATTCTACCAGGTCAAGGGACCTCTTTCGAGTCTAAGGTCATGAGGGAGCTCTGACAACTGTTACACATTAAACAGTTTAGAATGTTGTTGTGTCACTCCCAAACAAATTGTCGTATAGAACTATTCAATAAAACACTGAAAAAAATGTTGCATGACGTGGTTGATAAAGATGAGGAAAACTAAGAAATCTTATTATTCTATCTGCTTTGTGCCAACAGGGAGATATCAAAGTTTTCCACTGATTTCATGCCATATGAGTTATTGTATAGTACAGTCCGAAGGGAAGTATTCAACTTAATAATAAAATGGGAGCGGGAAAAGATACCTTATCAAATTCATAGCGAATAACTAGGCTAGCTGCTTCAATGGGCTATTCTAAGCCTATCCAATTTTCCTCCCAAATGTGAGAATCAAACACTGCACCTTGTGTCTGTGAATCAAACACCTTAACCATTAAACCATCTCCCAAAATTCTCAAAGTATTTTATGCGCTATCAAAGTGGGATAGGACATAACACTTAATGGCAGTATAGAACAGTAGCTGTAATTGTAACATTAGTCCTCATTTTCACAGTGGAGAGCAAGTTTCTGGTCATTTCATAAGAGCAATATGAAGAAATTGAGAAGCAAACTGCAAATGTTGCAGCCTGAAAACAACAGCTTAATAAAATAAAAACCTACAGTATGTATGCTGAAATAATTTGCCATGGCAACTACTCATTAGCTAATTCTGTAAAATTACCTTAGTGTATTTTGCTTACTACTTTTTCTAGTGTCTGTTCATGTCATGGACAGTTTGTATTTCCTGAGCTATAACAGAAATTAGGATTAGTCTACCGCCCTGGACAATAAATGTAATATATAAATAAATAAATGTCAATTTATTAAAACTATGCAATTACATAAAGGCATTGCACCCTGAGATACACATAGTTAAAATTTTGTCAATCCACAAAAAAAAAAAGTTATTTGAAATAATTTGAATTAAAAATGTTTTTCAGTTGTCCCAGGAACAACTACCTTAGGTATATCTAGATATAGCTGCAAAACCAGGACTGAAGTAAGGATAAAGATGTATAGCATCCCTGAAACCAAAATAAGGGTTGTCAGCTGAGAAATTAAAAAATGTTGGCATTTACTAAAGAATTTTATTTCATTGGAAGTTTGCTCTGCCATCCGGGCTAGAGAACTGGTACACAATCTGTGTTGACCTCTACCTTGGCCAAAAGCAAAATAATAAGCGGTAGAAGCAACAAAATAATGTATAGACAGCAACAACATCCTATCATACTGAGAGAGGCAATGATAGTAGCACAAGTCACACCCATTAAGGGATCCAAGAACTCAAAATGAAAAAGCAATGTAGACATACAAAACCAAAACCTACAATATATACGAAGAACATTTTGCAAAAAGGTCTTAAGTTAACTACATAAAAGCTGTATAGGTATAGCCAGAATAGCAGAAGAGTTAACATGTAGCTTTGCAATAGGAGCACTAATTTTTTTTCTTTTTTTTTTTTTTTTTAACAAATGCTCTTTTAGTTTTTTTTTTTTATAATGTGCACATCAGACTTGGTAATAATTTTTCTAACCTTAATGAGATTTTAACCCTTGATGCCTACTCCAGACCTAGAACAGATGAATTAAAAGAAAGTTAGAAATGACATATTACCTTACCATACTTTTCTACTATGTTAATGCTTGTTTGGATGATGTAATAATGTGCAGTGACAACTAAGAATCTTACTTACCCAGGATGCAGATAGTGATCAATTCATTCTTGGCAGCAGACTTAATGAAAAAACTTTCCAAATGTACAGCTGGAATGAAAGAATATAGGTTAGCAGGATATTCCACTAGATGTGGACTGGTGAAACCCCAACAAAGAAGGTGGAGCCTATAAAAATATTCAAAACCACACGCAAAGAAACATGAGACTCCTTTTCTGCATCTACCTTGCCATTTTAGCAGACATCAGCCTCAGTTTTCCACTATAGCATGACTGCTGATAGATTTTCCTAAGGCAAGGGCCCCCATGTAAGTTCACTGTTTCTGAGAATCTATAAAAGTAGTTACAAATTTGAAAAATGCTGAATGTGCACAGTTTATTTTAATCACCCCTTACCAAGAACTTTATTGCATACTACCTGTGATTTTGGGAATAGGGCTGTAATCCTATTCATTATTTAAGCAGAAAGCACATTGTACAAGGAATAATGTATGCTGCCGTTGAAAAAAGTATCAAGCTATTACCTAAATAATTTCCATGCTACATACCTATTTATTGGGAAGACAATTCAAGTTAGTCATGGATTATGTCCTACTTAGCTGCATATATCAAAGCAAGGAGAATAACCTTAGGGTTAATCATTGTTTTTTCATTCTCCAGTCCTATCACATTTCCATCAAACATAGGTCTTGACTAACACACACCAATGTAGATAGCTTATTTGTCCTCCATGCCTTCATTTCCCTAATCACTCATCCCCATGGATATGAGCTGGGAAGCGAGGCAGTGAAAATGGCTTGGTTTGGGAAGGAAGAAAGGTACTTACGCTCTGAGCTACTTTCATATGTATGACATTTTATTACCTTAAACTTAAAAAAGGCTGTTTTCTTTTTAGGAATCATAGGAAATACAAGGCTATTCAACCAGAGGCCAAGTATGCCTTGCCAAGGTGAAAGCTGCCCTCTATAAAGCTAAAAACACAGCATCAATGGGACCAGATGGTGTCCCCGGCTGTGTGCTACACGAACTCAACGAGGAACTAAACCTGCATATAAGGCAGCTGTTTAATCTTAGCCATACCACAGGATACGTGCCCAAGGAGTGGCATACGGCAACTGTGGTCCCACTCCACAAAGGCGGTGCCTCTGCGGACCCTGGTAATTACCGCCCCATAAGCTTAACAAGCCTGGTCTGCAAAGCTATGGAGAGGATCATAATGGAACTCATAAACAAAGACATAGGGGACTTGCAGACATTGGACCCGACCCAGTTTGGCTTTGTCAAGGGCAGATCATGCCTTTTGAACTTGGTTGACTTCTTCGAAACAGTCACCAAGGCCATTGATGAGAGAAAGGCAGTCCATACAGCCTACCTTGACCTTGCAAAAGCTTTCGACACAATACCCCACTCGGGTATTATAGAGAAACTTACCAGCTTAAATGTAAACCCATATGTCACAAGATGGGTTGCAAACTGGCTAAAGGACAGAACCCACAGGGTTAGAGTTGCTGGCGCCATGTCAGACTCCAAGCCGGTCACAAGTGGTGTCCCACAGGGCTCAGTCCTTGGCCCCCTGTTGTTCGGCATCTACTTCTCAGAAGTACAGGCAAACATAGGAGGACTATGGCTGACAAAGTTTGCAGATGACTGCAAACTGGGCGCCATAGTGGAAAGTACATCGGACACAGATATCCTTCAGAGGGGTCTCACGGAAACTGATAACTGGTGCCAGAGCCATGACCTGAAGTTAAATGCCAAAAAATGTATAGTCATACCCTTCGGGAAAAACAAGGTAACCCCAAGCTACCATATAGGTGGCAATCCATTAAGCACAGAAGAGGTTATCAGGGACCTGGGGACCCAGGTTGACAGTGGCCTTTCTTTTGACACTCACATTGCTAAAGTGGTTAGAAAGACCTTCTACATTGCCCACCTGATCATGAAGGGATTCACATCCAGATCAAGTGAGGTCATTGTTCCCCTGTACTCTTCACTTGTCAGACCAATGATCGAGTACAATGTCCCATTCGGGATGTATCTCACCCGACACCTGCAGCAATTGGAGAGACCCCAAAAGTTCCTCACCAAAAGGATAAAGGGACTCCAAAATCTGTCATATGCTGCCAGACTGAAGAAACTCCAGCTCTATTCAGTCGCATACCGCCTGCTCAGAGGTGACCTGTGCCTGACATACAAGGCCATGTCCAAACCGGAATTAATGGACATGCTCCACCTCAAAAAATCCAAAATTTACCAGATCCACTAGAGCAAGCGACTTAAACCTTAGCACGGATATAAATAGGACATGCTGGAGGGATAGATTTGTCACCCAGAGACTCCCTATGCTGTGGAATAAAATCCCGGTCCATGTGAGGCAGAGCACCTCGCTGGCTCTGTTCAAGAGAAATCTTGACCGGTGGATGGGAGATCATAGGTTTACCCCGGGAATCATCTCTGTGTCACTGCTGGACAGAGGCACAACAAACTAATGGGCACAGTATTTTTTAACATAAGGGGTGGCATAAGCCACAAAACTTTGGACTAGGCTTATAAATGCCTTAGGGCAGATAGCCTAGTATAAACCTATGAACCTATGAACCTAAAAAAACACCTCATTCTCTACCAGCCTTTTCAAGAAGGACAAGGCCTGCAAGTCCTTGAGTATATTTGAAGGCATTCATCTGGTTGTCTAAGTTATGTTTAAAGGCAAGTACGGAGTCATATTTCTTGATATGCAAGGGGACTCTATTCCAGAGCAAGGGGAGGCACTCTGTAATGACCCTGTCTCTCCAATGAGGTTTGTTTGTTACCTGATTTAAACTGGGGTCTCTTGTTCTGGTGATGGCTACACTACTGATATATTGGTATATCAAATAGTTTTGATTAACATATGTGTGTGTATATATATATATATATATATATATATATATATATATATATATATATATATATATGTATATATATATATATATATATATATATATATATATATATATATATATATATATATATATATATATATATATATATATATATATATATATATATATATATATATATATATATATATATATATATATACATATATATATATATATATAAATATATATATATATGTGTGTGTACTGTATATACATATACATAAAGACACACAATACATAAATATATATATATATATATATATATATATATATATATACATATATATATATATATATATATATATATATATATATATGTGTGTGTGTGTGTGTGTGTGTGTGTGTGTGTGTGTGTGTGTGTGCATGTGTACACACACACACATATATATATATATATATATATATATATATATATATACACACATACATATACATCTACACACACACACACACACACACACACACACACTCACACACACAAGCACATCACATAATATGCACTGGAAATACACTCACTGTCTCTCTCTCTCTCTCTCTCTCTCTCTCTCTCTCTCTCTCTCTCTCTCTCTCTCTCTCATAGGAAGGATGTGTAGAAAGAGGCAGAGAAGGACGTCTCTGATAGAAACAAGTAAGCAGTACAATGAAATTAGAAAACACAAGGTGGCAGCATATTCCCACGGAGAAGCTGTGCAAATGCAAGGGTACACAGTCGAATGTTCAATGAGGTCACTGAGGTGGTTAAACATGTACTAGAGTGCCAGACGTGTGAAAGGAGATAACATCTGTCTGAAAAATGTTGAAGCTTATGGACAGTGTTAAGGTGCTGCTGTCAACAAGCTTCTTCAATGTAGCATTTAGTGCAGAGCATACCTCTAAACTGGCACACTTTGGAGGCAGTCCCCATCTTCAGAAAGAGGAGATGGCATCATGTGTTCCAATAACAGAGGAATTACATTTCTCAGCTTTTCTTGGAAAGCCTGTTCCATGGTGCTGGAAAAGAGATTCTACCTGGAAGCAAAGTCTCTGAATCAGCAAGCTCAAAGAAGGGTCCTTCCTAACTGTGCCAGAGTGGATTAGCTCTTTGTCCTTATACACAGGTAATTTAATGGTCTTTGTTTTGCCTTCTGCCTACATGTGTTTTGTGGACCTGGAGAAGATGTACTACATGCCTAGAATATGTTCTAGGAGGTCCTATAAGAGGGGCTCTCTGCTACCACCATATGCCATTCAGCCCCTGTATTTGCAACTGTGTTCTTGACATTAAGTTGAATGCCTTAAAGGTGGACATAGGGCTCCATTAAAAGTTGTCTTTGTACCATCCTGTTCTTGATATTTATAGAGAGGATATCAATATGCAGCCAAGGTTTAGAGAGTCTCCAGTCTGAGGATGTGAGGGTTGGACTTCTGTTGTTTACAAATTAATGATGTCTTTGTTTTGGGTGTATGTGACCTTTGCTGCATGCCATCATGGTATGCAACTGAATGTGAAGTAGCTGGGATGAGAATAGATACTACCAAAAAACAGGTAATGGTATTCTTCATGAAGACAGCTACTTTAACTGGAGTTATGTATCTTGGGAACCTGCACATGAGTGAGGAAAGATGGATTCAGGAGATGTAATACTGGTTGGGTGCTGTGGTAGTTGTAGTGCATGTGCTCTATCGGACCATGGTGGTGAGGCAGGAGCTGAGCCCAGGATGAAGCTGTCCACTTATCCATCCTTCTTCAACATCTTTATCCTCATTTCTTTATTTCTTTATTATTTGTTCAGTGGGTAATTGGACTGTTCTATTGACCTTTTGCAGCCACCCACAACCCAAGAGTTATAGTCAGCAGCTTTAGGTATTGCAAAAGGAAGAGGTTTCAGATACGAATGGGAGGAATGAGGTTGCTCCACAGTGTTAGTAACCTCACTTTCCATAACAGAGTGAGGAGTGAGACAATCTGGGAGGGTCTTGGACTACAGCCACTGTTCCTTTGGATTAAGAGGGTCCAGTCATTGTGATTTGGACATACAGTGAGGATGTCACCTGGGATCCTCCCATGAGAGGTGTATCAGGCATGACTCACTATGAGTAGCCCACTAGATAGATTTGAGGCAAACTGGAAAGATTCTCTTTCAGCTTGCCTGGAAATGTCTGGGGATTCCCTCATGAGGAGTTGCAGACTGTTGCTGGAAATGTCTTGTTCACCTCGCACAGCTTGCTACTCCTTCAAGCCTCTCCAGTACAAACAGTTTAAACAATGAATGGATGGATGGATGTAAATATTAGAGAAAGTGTAGCTCACACTGTATATAAGGAAGAACTTTTTCAAAAAGTTAGTTGCAGGTACACATAATGTCCTTTCTGGAGATGTTGCAAAATTAAATGATATGGACAGCTTTAATAAGAAATGGGCCAAACATTATGTATGCATTTTTGGAAGTGTGTGTGTGTGTGTGTGTGTGTGTGTGTGTGTGTGTGTGTGTGTGTGTGTGTGTGTGTGTGTGTGTGTGTGTGTGTGTGTGTGTGTGTGTGTGTGTGTGTGTGTGCGTGTGTGTGTGTGTGTGTGTGTGTGTGTTTATTAATTTGTTTATTTTATCATTGGAATACTTGGACTGTATCAATATATCACAAATATAAAACTGTGTTGTGCCTTATTGGTACACATCAGCTTTCACACAGATCAGTAACAACATAAGAAAATATATTGCCACTATGTGTTAATTATTTCTTTAGGAAAAAGCTCTAGAACATCTTCATGGAAGTCATTCCATAAAATACTATATTTACATGGGTATAAGTTTCTACTCACCACATACGGTGGCTGTACCCCCATATACTTTCGGATATTATCAGCACTGATACACAGAAGCTGTAGTAACTTGAGTTCAAAGAAATTTTGCTAAAAAAGTTTCTGCTTATTTCACAGTATGACAATTTTTTCACTATTCTTTATTCATATAAAAAGTATTTGCAATGATTCCATTTTGTGTCTGAGATATATTACTGTAGTCATAATAATATAATCCTGGTGTGATGCAGGAATAAAAAAGGTAATATTTGAGTAAAAACTTTAGCTTATCCATTACTAGGGATGCTGTGCAATCTCACCGAATAGAGTAGTCTTTACCTGATTTTAATTCAGGTATTATAGTTGCATACTTTGCAAAATATAGTGCACTAAGTGAGTTAGACTTTCCAAGGATGAGTGGAAATGGACCATAGTTCCTGGATACTATGCACAAAAATGTTTCATTCATTTTGGAAATGAACGAAGCCTGGTAATTCTCAGTGCAACGGAACAAATCAGAATGCCTTGTGATGAAAAAGTTATGGTTATTGTATAGAATGAGCAATTTGCATTTTTCTGGTTGAAAAATGATTTAAATTTTTTGTAGGACAGGGTGAGGTTATCTTTTTTTTATTGTCTCGGAAATCTTTGGGTAACTACTCCACATGACTTTCAAGCTTTCCTCCTGCCTGCCTGCCTGCCTGTCAACCCATTTGTTCCTCTTCAAGTTAAGAGGCAACCAGCTCATTTATCCTCCTTTTGGTGAAAATCAGGTACTGAAGGTGATGTGGTCATCCATTTTTAAAGGCAGATTTTTTTATGTCCTAATTCCCTAGACTGTAATTCCAGTTTCTACAGCTGCTTGCTGTATCAGGCACATATATGCATCCACACATGGCCTCCAGTTCCTGATGCAAGGTATCACATGGGTAATCTGAGGAATTTTGGAACCATAGCCTCTCTGTGTAAGGAAGATTAGGCAGTCATTAGCAGTGCAGATCACACCTCCCTTATTCAATTCCTCCAGTGCAACGGTTGCTAATTGCACTCAGATTTCCTACAACAAAAGTTAGGGCTTTACTGCTCTTTGCCAATGGATCTGGTCACTTTATGGTGCTTTTTGGCATTTCATGTAAACTGTCAGGACAGAGGATTAAGGCTCTAGGATATAGGATTTGATTTATTTCACTTCCATTTGCCTACTGCATTAGTCTATGAAGGTCACTTTAAGCAGAAAGTGCTCTCAGTATACCTCTAAAAAGGGACAACTGTGCTCACTGGTCTTACCTGGAAAACAAATGTAAAAGTCACTATTTATTGTCAACATACTTGCCATCTTCCTATGAGCCAAATAACTTTAGCTTCAGGAACTATCAGTCTTTCTTGAACTGTGAGATAAACCACTTATGGCTTCTGATAACAACTATTTGCATATTTTTGTCACAACACTCAACTCACCTTCTTTAAATGTAAAACAGAGTATGAAGAATGTATTTTAATTTTCCAAACAATGATATTTGTATCCAGTAGAATTGTTGAAAATGGATAATTCATTCTTTTGTACTATTGTGGACATGTAATTCATATACCCTTGGATTCTGGAAGATTTTCTCAACCAGCCCTACCTCTCCAATGCAGGCTGAGCAAGTGGTGTGATGGAGAGAATCATTAGCAGTTCATTACTATGTCTGTGAGTCAAATACTGTGCTGTCAAACTGTACGAGTCACGCAGCATAGGCATCCTCCAATGCACACACAAACATCCCCCACACACACACAAATTAACCACTCTGATGTCCTTATACAGTACGCAGACACACAGGCACAGCAAAGACACAGACACACACAAACACACACACACACACACACACACACACACACACACACACACACACACACACACACACACAAAAATTAACCACACTGATGCCCTTATACAGTATACAGACACACAGCAAAGACACAGACAGACACACACACACACACACACACACACACACACACACACTCATACATGCCCCTACATATACACACATGCACACATTAGCAAACACATTCCCCCATATCTTCACTATATTTACCTGTAGTCACAGCAGCAGCCACAACCACGTATGCTAATTCATTGATTAGATTAGGAATGAATGGGTAAATGCTGTCAAAAGACAGTGACCACTTTTCCCTGATAGAAAAAAAACTCAACAAAGTGCAAATCACTCTGACAAGTAGATACAGAACTGCTGCCATTTCTGGGATATAGCACATGGCTAATTAGCCTTAGCCGCTCCCCTGGACTGCCATATTAGCACGTGGCTTCCCTAGACAGTCCATCCTTTCACTGTATCCACCACCAAGGGGAAAACCATTGCTGGACAGCAGTGTTTTTACAAGACGTTTATTATGATACTGAAACCTTCCACGTTAAGACTTCTAGACACTGCGGTAAGCCTTTCTGAATCTTGCCCATAACACTTGCAGAACTGATTGATTTTTTTTTTCTGTGAGCATTACTTAAGATCACTGTAACTCTGTCTGATCTTTGCTAGTGTCAAAAATCATTTATCTTGGTGTAAGCTCTGTGCTTTGTACTGCTTTGTTACATGCACTAAGTTAAATCTCATCAAGTGAAAACATTCCCGATTCTTTTTCTTTTAATGTGCTGCTGTTGTATTGTATCACAGTCTTAGATATATTTTTAGACAGTTATCCGAGATATATCTGGCGTATCATCCATGCAGTGTGCAGCTAGATTTTTTAACTTAGGGAGTTGAGCTATTTTCTGATTGTTTCTTTTTAAGCTCATCAAACAATAATGCTTTCAATGAACTCAAATTGACTGTAAACAGGGTATTTATTGCATGGTATCCTAACATCCCTCTGGCAAGTTGAAAAACAAGCAAAGTATTTACTTCTTAGTAAAGATTAATTTGGTATAACAGAGCCATTTTTCTGCAACATCAAAAAATTCCCTTGACATGCATGAGTAATTGATTGTATAGTCACAGCGCCTTTATAGAGAACATTGTAATTAACAGTCAGATGCAGCAATTAACTGTGGCACAGCTTTGCAGTATCAGTCACAGTAATTGTAAAGTATTGCTTTAAATAGAATATTGAGGCACCCAGGATAAGTCTTTAGCTTTTGTTTGCCATTTACCACTGAAGCCAAGCTGCTACCATATTAGAAAAAAAGATTGTTTTCAATATATTTCTCATGAATAAACAGGGATTTGCTAAAAGTTTCAGCACCATACGTGTTGGCAATAGAAACAGAATGCTTTACATTAGATCATGAAAGTCACTTGTAAAAGTGAATGGCAGCTTTGCCTCCCTCTATCTTTATTTGTCTCTGCATGTGCAGTCTTCTGCCAAGTTTTACTAACTCAGTGAAAATATACTAGGAATTAACGAATGAAGTATTTATTTAATCATACTTATGATTACATATGCACGTAGCAGTCTTTATACTACAGTTGAGACCTGATTCCTTGAATGTCAATAAATCAATATATTTCAGTGCTGCACATAATCACTGGGTTCCCTTGCCTATGTCTGCTATACATAGTTGTGCTTTATCATGTTGGGTTTTTTTTTTTTTTTTTTGGAGCTTTTCTCCACGGGCCTTTACTGAAAACAGCTCAACCTGGTCCAGTAGACCTCCCGGTAAACAAATGCAGATAAATAAATAAATTAATAAATGTTATAACCTAAACATGTATATCCATCGTGCTTCAAAGTTACAATGATCAGCGGTGCATAAAATTTACCAGTCGTTTACTGTAGGAATTGTGAGCTGACATTTTTTTCTAGTGAAAGTACATCGATTGTCGCATGCCATTCATGGTGGTGGTTGCCTGTATTAGTGCCGGGTTGAGGGCATTTGCCTTGTATGCTAAGGGTAGCAAAATTATGCTACACTTCCACACAACAACCATTTCAGGAGGCTGTAACACAGTCCATTTAGGATAGTGGAAACCTGGTATGAATGACAAGAGGGCACTGCCAGAGCCTCAGGGATCTATAGGAGTTGTAAGAACTTGTGATGACCTGCAGCATCCCCAAGTTCCCTGGTTGTGGGGAACAGAGGTAAGGCAAAAAAACACAGACAGATTTAGTATGTATTTTGGATTGATATTTTTTTCTTTCAGTGTGTAATTTTAAATTATGTTGTTACTGTCATTGAGAGAGCAGCGTTTCTCATAATGGCAGTTTCTTCTGACAGATAACAGTACATACCATGTGGGTTGCTGTGGGGATCTATATCCATGTTGTGGATGGTATTGTTTTTGATGGTGCCAAATACATTCACCAAATATATTGCTGTGACAATGATGCATTTTGTAGGGTACTGAGCATAACCATTCAGTTGTGCAACTGTGGAGACTGTATCAGGCTTCCATGTTGGCTGCAGCATGAGGCAGAAATGATTTGTAGCAGACTATTTATTTTCAAAAGATCTGTTAGTATATAATTAGCAGGAGGTAAGGAGGTATAGGGGCCGCGGGCAAAACACAATGTTTTCTTTTGGCTTTTGTTGTAAACTTTTGAATGACCCAAGATCAATGCTCACTGTATGCAGAGTAGTATGTCGACATGTAAAGAGTAAATCCATATTTATATATATATATATATATATATATATATATATATATATATATATATATATATATATAAGAGAGAGAGAGAGACTAAGCACAGAGATGTAGATGTCAAGAAGGTTACAATGGTATACATCACATCATCTACTGACTGCTGCCATTCTAGCTGCAGCTACAAAGTTTGAATGTGTTGTGAGTGCCTCGCTGGACAGGGTTTCATATCTGTCCCTCAAAGACAGCCCTGCTTGATCACCCACTGCAACTCAGCCATCTCTGGTGCAGTTGTTGGAGGCAGTGATTGCTAGGGCTGTGTCCTACCAAGTAGGCAGGATGGGTCACCAGAGGAGGTTGTGATGATTGCCATTGGCAACCATTACCCATTTCATATGTCCCAGGAAAAATCTCTCTGGACAGAATGGACTCTACAATGCTGTCAATAACATAACCTATTCACAGGCAGATGTACTACATCCTATTACGCTCCAGCTCTTCTGTTGCCAATTTCTGTCCATCACCAGTTGCCTGCTCCCAGTTTGTCTCTGCCCAGTGTATGTCTCTTCTCTCCCCAGTGTATGTGCATCTACCCATCAGCAGTGCTTGTTTATTTGTTTCCCTATTCATCTACTCATCTCACTTCTCCAGCTTTCCTCACACTGCTTCTCTGTCATCCTTTCCCTCATCTCAGCTTTCTCCATATAGAAAAGGGGGCATACCTTCTCACACCTGCTCTTTCTTGCTTCTCTTTTGTGTGCATCTTTTTTTGTATTATTTCCCCACCTCATAATGCCATGTGCGCCCCTTTCTCTCCTTTCATGAGACCAGTAGTTGTACAGCTTATGAGGCACTAGACAGCAGGTATTCATACTCTGTTGTTATTAATTGCTATGTGACAATTTTCACCACTTATTGATACTGTGGTATAGTAAATGCTGACTCAGGCTACCTGATATACCCATGCTACAGTGTCCACATAATGGAAGTATAACATTGTTAGCACAAGCTGATGCATGGCCACTGAAGACAGCATGGATTTCCTATGAACATTCAATGTTAGACGGCTGGGCAAACATGCAACTTGTGGCAAACTCCCTGAACACACTCCCACAGAATGCCTGGTGGAAAACACTAAAATATTTCTTAATCTATTACATCCTGTCATGTTTATATTAGGACTATTGCAGAACAACAAGGAGGATGATGTAAGGAAAAATAACAACACAATAATTTATATTTTTGTGTGCTTAAAAAACATTTACCTCTGTTTTAAGTGATTTGGTAATCTGTAATTGAAGAATTTTGATGTGTGATGAGAATGCAAAAGTATTTTGCCTTTTTCTTACAGAAATGCAAGAAATTTGCAGCCTGTGATAGTCATGAACTAATGTTTACCTTTGAGTAAATCAGTCAATAAGGACATGCAAAACTTCAGGAAATGTACCATTTACTTGTAAGTATGTTATACAAGGAAAGAAAGTCATATAAATGGGCAGATACAGTTACATGTTCATGCCATTATGCTAATGATAATGTGACATATGGCCTTATGTGTGGAGATAAATGTGTTAAGTAAAACTCTAGTAAAACAATTGGAATATGTAAAACCAGGATTTTGGAGCACATCCGTATGGTGTCCAGCATATCTCTCCTTTAAGCCTATTGTTGACCATATGCATATGGAACATTCTGGAAATGTTGTTGTTACAATGCTGGATTTTGTAAGGCTATCTGATGCAATTCTGAAGCTCTTTAATATTTGATTGTACTCAATGTTAAATGTTAATTAAGTGATTTTAAATAGGCTAGTTTAACTTGTGGTATGTGACGTCTGAAAAGGCAGCAGTGTCAAGGTCAGTGACTTGTCACATTTAAGATTATGCTGGGTTTCTTCTGTTTTTGCTTTTTCTGGTGCAATATTATATTCCTGTTTGGTCTTACCTGTACATTACTGTAGCAGGTCTCTTCCTGACACTGTTGTGCTGTCTGTCTGTGCTGCATATCAACATCTAGGACTGCAGTGTTATCAGCTACAGTTTCAACATATGCAACAACAGCTGTTGGAGACACTTTTGCAGCAAAAGTGTAGTATCATCTGTAGAACAGAGCATGTGTGTATAACTTTAAAAAGCATTTCCAAGTGTAAGCACGTGCATATAAATAGTGAGCATGAGCAGGTAGTACTGCCATTTTGAGAGACCAGCCAAAGTATTAACATGTATGAGTTTGGTAGTCGGTCTGTTTATAAGTTTAAGTTTAAGTTACAAAGCCTCATTCCTGATGTGTTTGTGTGTAACAAAGCTGCCTGAACTGAACCCACAACTGCTTGTCTGTTTTATGCTGACCAGATGAGCGACATGGTGTCAGAACCAGGACTGAGAGTGCAACTTCTTCAAGCCATGAGGTGCACAGTTGACGGTGAAGTTATATTCAGCAGGTTGGGTGATACAGTGTTCAGATGATTAAAAAGGGCCAGAAATTAACTTCAGGTAACAAAAACTTGCACAAATGATTTATTTTGTAAAGGAAATGATATGGAGCATTCGTAAGGCACAAAATGTATTATCAATCAAATGAGTAGCACAAAACATATTATTAATCAAATGAAAGGCACAAAACATATTAATTAGACAAAGTATTCAAAACCACGATATTTGATAGCATTATCAGAAATATTTATATGGGGCTCAGAATTACCTTTGGTTTTCATAACATGCATGTTTAAAGTAAAATGAGTACAAGAACAGTATAAAGAGCTTGATAACAGGCTAAATGGGCATAACAAATGCAATTAAAGGGCAACATTAGCTTAAAGAGCAAGGTGACTGCATGTTATTTAATAGAAGATGGTATTTTGGCATAAACTACTATTTCGCATTGGCCAAATCCATTCAAGCATAACTAATGTTGTCCAAAGTACCTCAGAGTGTGCAGTGTTTGCAGACTGTGTGCTTTATTACAGTGCAGTTATTTCAAAGAGTTTGCTGTGTGCAAAGTACAATTATTTTGAAAAGTACAAAGTACAGACATTTCAAAAACATTTCTTGTGCTATGTACATTTGTCCGCGCAGAGTGCCGCCATTTCAATGTGTTTCTCACACAGCACAGAGTTATTTCTCAAAGTATAGCCATTTTGAAAGATTCTTGGGTTGTGTATAGTTTATTTGCAAAGTGCATTCATTTTGAAGTGTTTCTTACTCTGAGCTTATTCTGCTGTGTACAGTTTATTCTCAAAGTACAGTTATTGTGAAGTATTCTTGTGCTACAGAGACTTATTTGACAAAGTGTGGTTATTTCAAAGATTCTATTGTGCTATTAGGCACAATTACAAGTTCTGCCATAAATTTATGTGTGTATGTTTGTACATGATTTCAAGCACCTTCACTATTGTGTGTTGATATGGCAGTGGCCCATCGCCATTCTGTCCCCTCTGGCTAAAATTATGGAAAAATGTATCCACAAGCAACTACTTCACTTCCTCAATTTGCACAATCTCCTAGCTCCCTCCCAGCATGGATTTAGACCCCACCATAGTACCACCACAGCCCTTCTATCCTTCTCTCAGACAATAAATCAAATCAGTAATAATAATACGCCTTCCTCTGCTGTCTTTCTTGACCTATCTAAGGCATTTGATATGGTAAACCACCAGCTACTCAGTCAAACACTAAAACCTCTTGCCATAGGCAGCCTAGCAATACGCTGGTTTCAGTCCTACCTAAGTGGCAGCCAACAAGCTGTGCTATGGAGGGACAGCCTTTCTTCCCTACTGCCAGTCACCCTTGGAGTTCCTCAAGGGTCTATACTAGGACCTCTCCTATGTTCCATCTTCATTAATGATCTTCATACAGTCATCCCCAAAGTAACCTGCATTCAATATGCAGATGACTCTATCCTAATCTGTTCTGCCACCTCCCCGTTAGACCTGCAGACCTTAACCCAAAATACTTTCAATGTAGTAGAAAACTGGCTCACTGACAGGCATCTTCTATTGAATTCAAATAAAACTGCTACTCTTCACCCCCACCCGGAAATCTACACTCCCATCATTTACCATAACATCTAATAATGGCACAATAATTTCCCCAGAAAGTAATACAAAACTGTTAGGTGCAATTGTTGACGATAGCCTTAAGTTTGATGCTCACATCGACAGAACCATTAAAACAGTCAACAAAAAGCTAGGATCTCTATATAGAATTAAGGCATTTCTAACCCCAACTGCTAGGACAGTTATTGCCCGAACACATTTACTTTCAACCCTTCTTTATGCCTCCCCAGTCTATACAAACCTGAGTAAATCTGACCTCAATAAACTCAATAGCTGCTACAACACCATAGCCAGATTTGTCACAGGCTCAGCATATATAACCCACCACTGTATTAACCTACGATCTCTAGGCTGGCTAGAGTTTCCCTCTCAAATCCAGTATAATCAATTAATAATAGCCCATAAAGTCCTCCATCAGCCCGAAAGCACACCCATACTCAAAAACATGACTACCCCTTACAGTAACCTAAAAACTCTCCGGTCTTCTGACAAAATACTGGCACAAACTGTTAAACCTAAAAACTCAGTAGGTGACTCATTGTTTTGTAACTCTGTTGGAACAATCTGGAATCGGCTCCTTGCCGAACTTAACAGCAAACCAAACTATCATCTCTCAAAAAAATCCTAAAAAGTCACTGGCTGTGCCCCTGTACCAACCCTGACTAACCAGCTTACCACTCTCTTCACTACCTGGCTACCTGTAAAATAGTCAATGTTTCAGACTTAGTCTCATTCTCATATGTATTGTACTACTGAATGACATGCTACCTTTTTCAGCCTTGTACCACTAAAAATGTCTAAGTTCAAACAAGAAAACTACAATGTTAAGTTTAAGTATGTAAGTATTCCAAGTATGCATATAATCCTATAATTCTGTATTGGTATCTATATGTGACTATAAAACTGCTACTGTTTAACTCTTATGTAACTATCCACATGTGGAGCTTTTCTCCCCAGGCCTCTGCTGAAAATGGACCAGTGTCCAGTCGGACTATCCCAGTTAACAAATGTAAAATAAATAAATAAATACATTTTAACTTTGTAGATTATGGATAACAGGAGAGGTATTTATTAAAATTCAGATGAGAAGTGGCTGCTTCACTCAGTGCTGGTCTTCAATCTGAATTCAACAGCTGGAGATATTTTTGCTTTTTACTGGGTAAGTTAGGTAGTCAGTATTTAGGATGAGATGTGGTTTTCTTTTAGATATGTTTAATGATGAAAACTAAAGTACTTTACTTAGTGATTTTGTGAAGTTCAGTGGGTTAGTATTGTATTAATTTCCAATTCTATTATAGTTATTTTGTCCTGTTGCTTCACAATTGCAGTTATGTATGAAGTGAAGCTATTTTTTCAATGGCTTAAGATTTAATTTTGTTGTCAATTGATATTGCAGTAAACAGGATTTGTTTGACTGTATGAATGTTAGCTATGCTTAAAGATGATCTTTGCTTTCCATATGAAGTCACACAGACACACACACACACACACACACACACACACACACACACACACATATATATATATATATATATATATATATATATATATATATATATATATATATATATATATATATATATATATGGGGAGAGAGGATATGCATTGAGTGTTGCATTTCAACAGTATATTTAAAGTGATAGTAAAATGAAAACAGAGTCCTTTGATATGGGTGAACAAAAAAGCAAAAATAAAAACAATAACAACAAAAAAATTAAAACAATACCATCAGAAACACTCTGTCTGAATAGTAGTAATTAAGGAAAAGGGTTTTGATAAAGGTAATGTTTAGGGTTGGGGTCAGAGGCAGGACCAGGAGCACGGTTAGGATTAACATACATGAGTAAGAATGTCATGGGAGTTTACCACTGCAACAACTTACTCACGTGTGTAACCCTAATCCACACCCTGCCCCTAACCTCAGCCTTGTAAATTATTTTAAGAAAATCTTTTTGCCTATCAGTACAATTAAATAAGACACATAGACACACCATTATGTGCTTACAAAAGTAAAGCTACCCCTGTCCCAAGCACTTATCCTAAGTGTAACCTGGAAACACTTTTGCACAGTCCCAAGACTTCACATATACCAAGCAGCACAGCACTAAGCCTATTCCCTTATGTAGCCCTTATTTTAACACTTATCCAGAAACACTTGCACACATTCTCCAACCCCTAATCAAGAGACATTTGGTATATCCTATATCCTAAAAGATTTTGCATTAAAACACTTCCACTTACTTTGAAAACAAGTACTTCCCACACAGAAAGGGAATGTTAATAAACTTCCTGCACTTGACAATGATTGCTTTTAATAAAAACATACAAGAGTAAACTCTGCTGTTAACATTTGACATAGTGTAGTACAACATTGCACATATATATATTCATTTCCATTCTCTGCTTTGAGTGCAAAGTGATTAAGAATAGATACTCTTTTGGAGGAGATAAGTAGTATTTTAGCAATAATCCATAACTGGGTGTGGGTAACACAAGATTTACCTGCAAGTGGTGTGGTTTGATAACAAGAGTAAAGTCTGATTGACTAAACAAAGCTAATTGGCACCTCATCTGTGTGCCCTGTTCAATCACAGCCTCAACTCAGGCTTTGTCCCTACCGAATGGTGCACTGCTACAGTCATCCCTCTCCACAAAGGAGGAGCGACTACAGACCCTGGGAACTATCGCCTCATTAGCCTGATGAGTCTGATATGCAAAGCTATGGAATGCATCATTATGGCCCTAATAAACAAGGATATAGGGAATCTACAAACTCTGGATCTCACACAGTTTGGTTTTGTGAAGGGTAGATCATGCATGCTCAACTTGGTCAACTTCTTTGAGTCAGTCACTAGAGCTGTGGATAAAAGCAAGGTGGTTCAAACAGCCTACCTTAATCTGGCCAAGGCCTTTGATACCATTCCCCACTCAGGAATCCTAGAAAAACTCACTAAGCTAGGCATCAACCCCTATATCACTTGGTGGGTGCAAACTGGCTCACAGATAGATCCCACAGTATGAAAGTAGCTGACTCCAAGTCAGACTGCCAACCAGTCACAAGTGAAGTCCCACAGGGTTCGGCCCTGGATTCTCTCCTGTTTGGTATCTACTTCTCTGAAGTCCAGAACAACACAAAGGAACTCTGGCTGACAAAGTTCACAGATGATTGCAAGTTGGGAGCTATTATTAACTCCACAAGTGATGTTGACATCTTACAGAAAGGCCTCACTGAGAACAACGACTGGCGTCAGAACCATGGCCTTAAGCTCAGTGCCAAAAAATGTGTCATCATCCCCCTTGGGAAAAAAAATGGTTCCCCTGAATTACCACATCGATGGTAGTCCACTGAACACAGAAGGTGTTGGAAGAGATCTGGGAACACAGGTTGACAGCAACCTCTCTTTTGACCACCACATTGCCACTGTGGTCAGAAGGTCCTTCTATGTGGCACATCTCATTACTAAGGGTTTTGCATCCAGGAAGAAAGAGGTCATTGCCTCCCTCTACTCTTCCCTCATTAGGCCAGTCATCGTGTACAATGCCGTATTTGGCATGTACCTCACTAGACACCTGCAACAACTGGAGAGGCCGCAAAAGTACCTCACAAAGAGGATCCTAGGCCATAAACACTTGTCCTATATGGAGAGACTCAAAAAACTCCAACTATTCTCTGTCTCATATCGTCTACTTAGAGGCGATTTCTGCTTGACGTATAAAGCCATGTCTGACCCAGCTCTGTTAGAAATGCTACATCTAAAGAAATCCCAATCCCTCCATACCACATGCTCCAGAGACCTCACCCTCATTACCACAATCAACAGGACATGCTGGAGGGACAGGTTCATAACCCAGAGACTGATTATGCTATGGAATAAACTTCCCATACATGTCAAGCAGAGCATCTCACTGGCCCTCTCCAAGAGAAATCTTGATGAGTGGGTGGGAAATAGAAAATTCACCCCAGGGATCACTCCAGTGGCTCTACTCGACAGAGGCACTAGGAACTAAGGTTGAGTGGCACGATGCCAGGGAAATCATATGGACTAGGCTTGTAAAGGCTCCAGGGCCATTAGCCTAGTACACATCTATGAACCCATGAATCTATGAACCTAAATCCTGCTTTCCCCATACACAGGAGTGGATTATTGCAATTATACTATGACATTATTTAAGAAAACAAGTTTTTACTTTTCTCACTTATATCATTATATAAACAGACTTTAGTAATCTTCTGCTGGTCTGGCCTAGTCTGGATTCTGTACAGTTTACCTCTCAACTATTTAAGTTTTATCAGAATATCCCAATGTTAGCCTTGTATATGGCCTTTCTTTAAAAAGCTGTTATTTTCTGAAGTCAGTAAATAATGCCAGACACCCCAGAATGGGTATTCCAAGCACTGAAAGCTGTGATTTTTTTTTCACACTGTTAAATTATATTAGTCAAATAGGTTTATTAGTATGAGGGGGTTTTCTTTTCTTCTTTTTAAGTTAAATTCAACAGAAGTGTTTTAATTGTAGTTTCTGTGGGCCCTCTTTTTTATAATGAGCATGCTGACTGGTTTGTCCAAATAAAAACTAAAACGCTAAACAAAAACACATACAGCTCAGAACAAATACATACATCTTCATATGCTGTCTGTCTTAAAAGTAACCTGCCTAACCCAAAAAAGCCTCATATAAGTAACCTAAGAAACAAGAATCCTCAACAACCTCATCAGAATATGTGCTGAGGCTGGTATGATCCTAGCCATGAGCATCCTTCTACAATTACCAAGAAAGAACGAATTATATGAACACTAAATTATTGTTTTCTACAATTGCCTTAGCTTCTGGTATCATTCAAAAGAGCTAATTTACATATTAGTCTGGGAGATGTTGGTAGACAGTCTTAACTGATTTATCAGGGATTGCCTACACTTCTCAACCTAAAACTTTCATATACTAGCAACATCTTTGTCTATCCCATAGTGCTTTTTAGTCAATGTCAGTCATATAAACTTTCCAACATAAGAGAACAGAATCCATATAACCTTAAGGTCGTTCAGTGCTGGGTACCTTAACAGAAATATTCAGTCCCTACAAGCAGCTCTTACCCTGAAGAGCATTGGTGTATACACCATCACAGAGACCTGGTTCAAGACCAACTCCATCAGTGCAGGGTTTCTTTACCTATCACATATTAACCTACCACGTTAAACAAACTTACTAAAGGCGGCAGTGCCTCCATGTTCTTAAAAATATATACCTCCAGACTCGTTAGATAAGATAGCCATCTGGGAATCCTCCATGTCTAACTTACTATTATCAAAACTGCTTATAATAGCATATCTAACCATAGGACACCCTGTGTGTGTCCCTTGGTTCACACCTCCTACCCAAGTAATATGGTGTCTCTATGTATTAAGTAAAATACCATTCTCCAGGAAGACTTCAACTATCCATCCATTAACCGGAAAACTTATATATCCTCAAATATGTATGCTCAGAAATATCTTCACTTTGTTAATATAAACTCTCAGCCAGTTAGTACACACCCAAACAAGGGGCAAGAGAATCCTAGATTTCCTCCTGACTGATACGTGGCATCTTTCTCCCAACAAGCTACTTCCAATACCTTGGTATTCAGAGATTGTGTGATGGCTAATCTGTTAAAACTGTGTGATTACCTGGGTGAATTCAAAAGCCTCTTCCATCTTGATGACCTTACTGCTAATGTAGAATCATTCACTGACAAATCACGCATAAATAGCTGCATATTCGGATGTCCCCCAAGAAATAAACAAAAAGGCAAATTCAAAATTAACCCCTGTGGTGGAACCCTAGTTTATACAGGCTATATAATAAAAGAAAAACAATTCATTGCATGCAAAAATAAATTTAGCTCTCGAGATGTCAGAAACACTCTTGCTAAACTAAACGAGGAACTAGAGATGCTGATTAAATCAATTAATGCCACACATGGTGTAATACTAGTCATTCAGGTAAAACATAACCACAAAACCTTTTTTGACAATGTTACAAAACTTAGTATCAATGCCCAGCACTGAGGTATAAGTAAGTCATGCACATACTCAGACCCAGTAGACATTCCCAATCTACCGGCAGACAAATTTATTTCAAACTTCAACTCCCCCTCCAATATTCTCAAATCACAAAACATCTTCAGCCCCCTCAAAGCTCCCAAAAACAAATCATCAAGGCCCTTTCTAAGGCAAAGAACATTACTTGTATGGGGCCAGAGAACATACCAGGCTGCCTACTGTTTAGAATGAAACATACTTGTCAGAACCCCTAGAAAGCCTATATATATGTTTCTCAAAACAGTCTTCATGCCAGATGAATGGAGAAAAGTAACAGTCATTCTCTTGCACAAAGAAGGAGCTTAATAGAACCTGGGCAATTCGTTATCATCATCATGATGAGAAACCCCACTTTTCTTATTTTCTGCATGGGGTAAGGGAGTCATGTCAACTTCAACCATCTCTCTCTCTCTATTAAATGCCATTATCCCACCTTTTTTGACAATCATGCCTGTCTGTCACAGGTCTCCTCTTGCACAAATTATCCATCTCTTTGCTGGATGACCTTGTATCCTCTTGCCTTCTTCCTGTCTGTTCCAAGTCTTCTTCACTAGGTTCTATTCTGCTTTCCTCTACAGTGTGTCTGAACCACCATTATCTGTTCTCTTTCACCATCTCTGCAATTGAAGCTAGTTTGGCTTCTTCTCTGATGTCCTCATTTCTTCATCTGTTCCACAATGTGCACCCACCCACTCATCTCAGCCACTTCACCTTCATCACCTCTAGCTTCCTCAACTGCTCTGTCTTCACTGCCCAGGTTTCTGTGTCATACAGTAGTACTAATCACATCACTGTTTTGTACACCATACTTTTCAGCTTCTTTGGCATTTTTCTGTCTGTTTTTACTCTATGCTAGTTGGCTATAGTCGCTTTTATTCTAGCTTTGACCTCTTTATTCAGGCTTCTCTACTTCTCAGCCATACCTCCCAGATACTTGAAGTTGTAAGCCTGTTCCACTATTTTCCCTTTAATCCCAATTCTCAGCTACTTTTAATCTCTCCCACGTGTTGTCATTACAACTGTCAAGTCAAAGTCAAAGTGAACTTTATTGTCATTCAGACCACACAATAGTGCAATTGAACGAAATTGCATTACTTCGAACTCAATGTGCATACAACATGCACTGATATTAATATAACAATAACACATATACTAAAGCTAATCCAACAATAACAACAATAAGACATGTATGCAGTGCAGTAACAAGTACAATGACATGCACCAAGACTATTTCACTTACATGTCTTCATCAGTACCCAAAATATTGCACAGATACTATATCGCACAGATCAAAATCAGACAGATTTCAAATTGAACGGAATGCTAACTTGGCATATTGCACAGAATGTTAACTTGACCGTTAATATTGCACATAAGGTATAAATAAGATTGTACTTTCATAGAGTTATTGCATATGTCTGTGAATTACTTCAGCGTTGTAACTCCAGACCTCCATGACTAGCATTTGTTATTACTGGAGTTCAGAAGTCTGATGGCTTGTGAAAAAAAGCTTCTATTAAATCTGTTGGTTTTGCAACATAAGCTACAGTATCTCCTGCCTGAAGACAAACATGAGAACAGACTATGGGCAGGGTGAGTGCAGTCTTTGACTATTTTCATGGCTCTGCTGAGGCACCGAGCAGAGTGCAAGTCCTAGATAGATGGGATCATGGACCTGATAATTTTCTCTGCCATTTTCACTACACTCTGGAGAGATTTGTGATCTGAAACTGTGCAGTTTCCATACCACACTGAGAAATTACCAGTCAGGATACTTTCGATGGTACCCCTGTAGAAGGTTGTAAGAACTGAAGGTGGTAGTTTTGCTCTCTTCAACCTTCTTAGAAAGTGCAGACACTGTTGCACCTTCTTGACAATGTGATTAGTGTTTATTGACCAAGACAAGTCTTCAGCGATATGCACCCCCAGGAACTGGGTGCTCTTCACCCTTTCCACTGTTTCTCTTTTGATTGGGAGTGGAGAATGAGCCTTGCATCTCTTCTTGAAGTCCACTTCTTTGTTTTATTCACATTGAGAGCCAGGTTGTTGTTGTCACACCAGGCAATCAGTTGGTTCAACTCCTCTCTGTAGGCTTTTTATCACTATTGCTGATGAGACCCACCACTGTAGTATCACCCGCAAACTTAATAATATGGTTTGTGTTGTACCTAGAGATGAAGTAATGTGTCAGCATAGTGAACTGCAGGGGACTCAGAACATATCCTTGAGGTACTCCACTGTTCAGTGTGATGCTCACTGAGGTCTTGTTGCCTAGCCATACCTTTTGTGGGGTGTCAATAAGAAAGTCCAAAATCCAGTTGCATAAAGGAGTGCTAACACCCAGATGGAACAGTTTCTCAAACAGATGTTGGGGATGACTGTGTTGAAGGCCGAGCTGAAGTCAATAAATAACATGCATACAAAGCAGTTTTTGTCCTCCAGGTGTGCTAAGGATAAGTGAAGTGCCAGTGAGATGGCATCTATCATAGATCAATTGGATCTATAAGCAAATTGGAGTGGGTCCAGTGTTGCAAGAAGACCTGATGTTAAGTAGTCTTTGACAAATCTCTCAAAGCACTTTATTACATTGGAGGTGAGAGCTACTGGGCGGTAGTCATTCAGGCTTGAGGGTGGAGACCTCCTTAGGCAGTGGTATAATAGTTGTATTCTTGAAGCACTTGGATACTGTGGCTTGATGCAGAGAGATGTTGAATATGTCGGTGAGAACAGTAGTTAATTGGTCAGCACAGTCCCTGAGCACCTGCCCCAGAATATTGTCAGCACCAACTGCCTTTTTTGGGTTTACTCATCGCAGCAACCTTTGAACATTTGCTGGGTGAAGGCGGAGCACTTCATCTTTTTGGTTGGTGGGCATTTTCATTGCCATTGTATTATTTCCTTTCTCAAACCTGCTGAAGTAGGTGTTGAGCTCATTGAGAAACTCCATGTTATCATCATATTGAAAAGGTAGGGGCCTGTAGTATGATATAGATTGTATACCTTGCCACAGACTCCTGGAGTCTCTCAGGTCTAAGAAGTGACCCTGAATTTTCTGTCCGTAGGCCCACTTAGCCTCTCTTATTCCTCTATTTAGTTTCACTCTGGCTTCCCTAAGAGCATCTTTGCCTTTAGACTTAAAGGCAGCATTACGTGCCTTCAATAGCTTGTACACTCCACTTGTGAGCCAGGGTTGCTGATTAACTGATAACTGTCTTACCTGTACTCCATTTTGTCCCATGTACATTCAGATTTACATTCCATTCCTTTATCTTTTGCTGAAGTTCTTGATCAGTGTTTTCCACATCATCTGCTTTAGCATCTTTGTTGATCTGTCCCCACCAACATGTTTGCTAATGTAGTTCATCACCACTATGAACACCAGTGGGCTCAAACAGACCAGGGTAACTATAGACAGCATCATCTGTAGGGACATGAAAAGGATCATTATGGAATTAATAAATAAGGATATTTATTTATTTACTATTTATTTATTTGGCTTTTGTTTACCGGGAAAGTCCCACTGGGTCATGAGGTACCCATTTTCTACGAAAGCCCGGGAAGAAAAGCTCCAGATACATATGATTAACAGAATGAAAAACTAGACAGACATAATAAAGTCAAACATTCAAGTGCAAATATGAAAAAAACACATTAGTTTGACAGAATGAGACCTTAACAGACATAATAAAGTCATAACATTCAAGCAAAAAATTTGAAAAACTACACATTAGTTTGTCAGAATAAAAAATCAACAGACATAATAAAGTTAAAGTGTTCAAACATAAATTATATGGAAAGAATCCACAGATAAAAATACAATGCAGAAAATGACTCAGCCAATGAATCCAAAAGCAGAATTTATTGCTGAAATAACTGTAGACAAGCAAACTCTTTTTCTCTCTCTCTAGCGCCTCGGCCAATGCCTTTAACAGAGTACAATTACATCCATTCACAACCTCATATATATATATATATATATATATATATATATATATATATATATATATATATATTAAAACAAAACCAATTAAACAATTAGAGAAACACTTTACAAGAGCCATTTCCAATTAAACTCTCTATTTAACCCATAAGGGTACAAAGTATTACATTTCAAAATAAAAAGCGCTTTTTTATGTTGTAATTTACTTTTTAAACATGCATCTCTTTCACAATAAACTTTTTCTAAAACACTTCCTTTCAACTTACTCCCATCACTATTATGGTACATTTTAAAATGTAACCCTAATGGGCTTTCCACTTTTTCATTTTTTATATTTCTTAAATGTTCTAAAAATCTAACACGAAAACTTTGTTTAGTTTCTCCTACATAAAAAAAGTTACATTCATATTTAAGCACATAAATAATTCCCTCTGTCATAGAGCTATAACTGTCACACACATCATATGTCTGTCCATTTATTTTATTAAAAGTAGATACTGTATAATTACATATACTACAATGACCACATGCCTGAAAACCAACATTTCTAATAGATCTATTCAACTTTTCAACGGGAAATTTAAACTGAGCATGTATTAACATATCCTTAATACTCTTCCCCAGCCTGTATGACATCATCAATTTTCTGAGGCAACAATTCACCCAAAAAGGGATCCTGTGTTAGAAAATTCCAATGGGTCATAATGACATTAACCAATTGTTCAGTGTAAACACTATATGTGGTCACAAAAAATATTTTTATTTGGTTTTGATTTATTATATATATATATATATATATATATATATATATATATATATATATATATATATATATATATATATATATATATATATATATATATATATGAGGTTGTGAATGGATGTAATTGTACTCTGTTAAAGGCATTGGCCGAGGTGCTAGAGAGAGAGAGAAAAAGAGTTTGCTTGTCTACACTTATTTCAGCAATAAAGTTCACTGGCTGAGTCATTTTTCTATAAATTATATGGAAAGCCTGATAATAGGATGATGCAGCATTATTTACATAACAGATGATTTTCATAATGATTATTGATATTCTAGAGGTCATGAAATATGGTAACAGGTTATACTGGTGAAGGTGTAGGATAGTATGAGTAGAGAAGGGTAGGGTTTGATAAGAGAAAATAGTAGGAATAGATGTAGAAAAGGTATGAGTGATATAGGTAACCTTCAGACTCTTAGCACAAGCCATTTCTGATTCATCAAGAGCAAATCCTGCTTACTTAACTTGGTTTACTTCTTTAAAAAGGTTACTGTATCAGTGAAAGAGGGAAAATCAATGCACACCACATATAGACCTTGCAAAGGCATTCAACACCATCCACTACACAGACAATGTAGATAAACTCTCAGAGCTAAACATAAATTCCCGTGCAGCACATTTGATAGTAAATTGGCTCACAAAGAGAACACAGAAAATAAAGGTGTGTAGCTCTACTTCTGTTAAAAATCTGAAACTTGCAGTGTACTTTAGGGTTCAGTCAGTCTATTACACCTCTTTGACATTTACTTCTCAGAGGTCAAACCAATGTTAAGGGTCGGTGACTGACCAAGTTTGTAGATGATTGCAGATTAGGTGCCATCGTAAACTCCACAGATGACTCCATGATCCTCAAATAAGACCTGTCCCAGTCAATTAGCTGGTGTCAAAATAACAGACTAAAACTAAATGCCAAGAAATGCATTATCATATCCTTCAGCAAGCATGACTCCCCTTATAATGATTACATTGATAATGTACCTCTGAAAATTGATCTCTTAGTCAGTAATCTGCCAACATATGTTGAAAATGAAATATCCTTTGATCACCATGTATTCATTATTGTAAGGAAGTGATTCCTTTTCATTCCACAGCTTATATATACAGGTTTGAAGTCCAGGTCCAGGTCCGGGTCCGGTAATGTACTTAGCGCTCATTAGGCTGATGACTGAGTATAAGTCCCTTTTGGTATGTACTTGTACAAATATTTGGCACAATCAGAATAACCACCATGCTTCCTTACAAAGAAAATAAAGGGCCTAAGTCATAAAAACCATGTGGCATATCTTAAAGCTTTGTCCCTCTTTTCAAGCTGCTGAGATGTGACCTCTGCCGCCATAGTCCCAGTCCTGTCAGATCTGTTACACTTAGCAAGTCCAGTGGTGGCATAAGTACTCACTCAAGAGATCTTAAACTTTTCCTTAACACTAGTAGAGCACATTGGGGAGATAGATAAGTATAGCAGAGAATTCCGGTTATATGGAACCATCTTCCATAAAGCAAAGTACTTATTTTACTCTATTCAATGTAATTTGGATAAATGGATCAGTTACAAGAAATTCACCCCATTTATCCCCTTGTTCCTTATGGATAGAGGCAATATGTAAAATGTTCCAACACATCCTTGTCTTCCCCATCTCTGGGGTATTTGTACACAAAATGCAAGGGCTAAAAACAACCATAGGAATGTAAATCTAGTCTTCTTAAGATCCTCACAGATCAATAGCTCTAGTATGTACCTATGAACCTATGTAGCTATGTATATCGACAGTCAGACACACACACACACACACACACACACACACACACACACACACACACACACACACACACACACACACACACACACACACACACATACACACACACAAAATCAATGTAGGTGCTGGAAGGCAGGTCTCAATACCAGGGCTGTCTATCTGCATACCATCCTGTTTATCCTACACAAAGGTGATTTGTGCAGTATCAGAGGAGTATCCCTTTGGAATCCATTGTGTTCCATTCTCAGTAGCAGCCTGCAATGTTGTGCATACCAATGTAAAATCACTTTATAATTATTAGATTACTGCTCCCATCAATCATTTGGATGCTACCAAGGTCACAGTCCAGCAGTATGACACCATTCCTCTCATAGGAGACCTCTAGTCCTTCCACTTCAAGTTAGCACAGTGTCTCCAAATCACAGTTATGCAACCATGCATCTCCAGTCACATGAGAACATTGTTTTTAAGACTGAGCTCACCTCAATGACATTCATCTCCCACCAAGGTTGTGTTGATAGCCGCATCTTATTAAATCTTTTGGCACAAATGCATGTAATGATAATGACTTTAACCCACCCCACGCTCCCTCTTCTGTGATGTATGTGGAGAAGTCTGATGCAAAGTCTGACTTGAATATGCACTGCCAATCAGAGCCTTTACATTACACAGCATGCATCATGTTTATTTTGTGTTACATTCATCTGTTATAGAGCACACAGGCATTGCTGCTCCACCTGCATTGCCATGTACTGTACCAACTGATGTCTGGAGCGGGTGCAGTGTGGATGCTGCTTGTTGCCCCTTGGCTTCTGCATTTTAGCTAAACGATGATGTCAGCACTGTGATTATGAAAAGGGTTGCTGTAACAAGTCCATCTCTTCTTGTGGTGGAAGTCTGACCTGAATGCTTCATTAATAATCATATTTTGTAGCATGCAGCATGCTACACTCAACTTGCAGGGTGTGGCAGGGGTGCCCTTCTCAGATATAAACTAGTATAATGCAAATAATTTACACTTCTATTCTTCTGTGAATGCTATGTTGACCTAAGTTATGAATTAATCAAATGATGGGGACATTCCTAAAAAAATCATGGTGATCATAGGCTATACACTGGCCAAGACATTTTCTGTCAATTGGCTTATTTACAGAAACATCATTAAAAACTCTGCTCAGTAACACTGGGCGGCATACAGTTACCTAAAAATAGTTGGTTCCAAGCTAAGTATTGTTTTTAAAAGAAAATGAAATCTAGGATTTCTGATTGTTATGGCACCTGTAATGAAATCAACAATAGTCAGGAAGGAAGGGACATTTGCAAGAGATGGTTGTAAATGTTGCCATTCTAAAAGCAAATATAATGTTTATACAACCAGTTAAGAAGATTTATGCATTTCATGTGTGGAGTCTGCATGTCCTCCCCACGGTCGAGTGGTGTTCGAAAGACATGCGTGAATGGGCGTGCCTTCGTTGAAGGTTGGGTGTCAGGCTGGCACCTTAGCACCGTAAAAATCGACTGCCAATCATTAGCGGACTGGAGTTCCGCTGTGGCAGCCCCTAACCAGGAAAAGCCAAAAGAAAAACAACAACATTGTTATTTTTCATATAGTTCCCCATACATGATTTAATTTGTTTTATGCATTTTTTAATGTAAAGAAATACAAAGATGTCTCTGCAAGAATTTCTGAACACATTTATGATACTAAGAAAGGAAACATTAGGAGTCTACCAGTGATACATATTTGTATCAGTAGGCGCAAACATCATTTTACAGGCTTTGGTGTACAAACATTTTATAATAATGCAAGAGATTGTGATTCTAATAAATTATTGTATCTGGACACTAAGTGGTAGAATGCACTTTGTGTGCATGAGTTCTCGGGATAGAATGAAAAGCTCTTTCTGAAAGACACATCATTGTATTTACTAAATTAATTGCACTGCAGGTTTGTTATATAAAGATGGAATTTTAATAATGACTCTGATAAGGTTAATATGAGTAAATCATGCACTGCTTGGATTTTAGTTGTACTTTTACACTCAACAGTCTTTTACTTTACCATGTATGGATCACCCTTCTTTGCAGTATCAAGTTCTCTATTTGTTCTATGAAGACTAGAGAAAAATAAAATATTGACTCTCCTGAATTAGAAAAGTTAACATCTCAGTCGCTTATTGTACATATTTTTCATTGCTAGCTAAAGTAAAGGTAGTTAATAAAATTATAGAGGTCAATGCTTACTTGTTTTAACCACATACTTCTAAAGAGATTCATTTAAAATTATATAACATATTCAGCTTTGTTCCTGACTGTAATTAGCTCAAATCAGCACATGAACTTATCAGGCATGATTCCTTTATAGTATGCAGAATCACTCTTTTACAGTTTGCATATTTACTTACCGTCTTTATGTGACATCACAGAACCTATATAAGAATCCATGAATACCACTCAAATCACTTCCTTTACATCATTTCCTTTCCACTGCACACACAACAGAACCAATGTATGGACTTCACCCTCCTGCTTGAATTCCTTTATTACCTTACTTCCTACTTGCTTCATACCTCACCCTTTAGACAACAGCAGTAACCTTCTGTTGTCTCCCACATACCATCTGCAGACATGTGAGGAGATAGCTGTCCCAGCATTACGGTACAGCACTAACTTCATTTGTTTGTTATTTGCGAATGATGAAAAATAAACAAAAAACACTTAAATGTTACAATATTAAGCAACAGTATTAAACAGTTCAAAACTTCAGATGTTAATTCCTCTTCTTTGGAGGTACTGAAGAAACAAACTTAAACAGGCTTAGTCACCAGAATATCTTAGCTTTAAGCTTAAGTGTTTTGTTATTTTTCATTTTTCACAAATAACTAGGAAGCAAAGTATGTCCTCTTCCTTAACACTGGGGAAACTATCTCCTTGCATTTGTGTTGTGGTTTTTGTACTTGTTTGTCCTCTGACTCACTTTTTTGTGATACACAGGGCTTCTGGATGTGAAGTGGATTTACCAGAGCTGTTGGTAATCTTTGTCGTTTGATTTCCACATACCATCTGTAGAAGGGGTTTACTTTATGTGCTCGAAACACGAAAAACCCGAATTTGAACAGCAGGACACATAAAGAGCAAACCGCGAATATGTCAAACTTACTAAAGCGAGAAATTTAAAACCTCAGACCGTAATAGTCGGCCAACCCACCACCCACAACACACTACCTACCCAAACACAATTAAAAAAACACATACATACACTAACCAATACCCTACTTCTAACCCTAAATTAAAGCACCAAAACCCTACTGCTAACCCTACACTAATCCCACATATACAACTATCTATGCACTATCCTTAACCCCTCCCTAACCCTAAGGTCCGTAACTACTGCACACTTCTCCTATGGAGCTATACCCAAACAAACTAAATATTCCACACACATACACTTAACAAAACCCTACACTAAATCTTACATACATTACCTACACAAAACCTTACATACACTACCTACCTATGCACTTACCTTAACCCCTCCCTAAGGTCCGTAACTATTGCACACTTACCTTATGGAGCTATACTGCAGATGGGCCAACTATGCGAATTTGATATTTCCACTTTTGCGATTTCATTCTTTCGACGTATTTGCAGTTCACTCTTTATGTGTCGCGCTATTCGGATTCGGGTTTTTCAGCTTTTGAGCGCTTAAAGTAGACCCCTGTAGAAGCACTGGACAGTAATCTTTCCCTCAGGGTCTCAAAAAGTACCCCATTCCTTGCTGTTCTTTTACATCCACTGCCTATGCAAGAAACAATATTACAAGTCTCTTTCTTTATTTATTTATTAGGTAGGTGGCCATTATCAAAAGAAGCATGGGGAGCAAAGCTCTTAACACACACTAACTAACCCTCCAAATCTAGACAGTGACTATTTTTATCAAGGATTCTGAATGCATTTAACTTCTCTTCTATATCCAATTGTTCTCATTTAATATTTATGTATCTAGTTGAACCCTTTTGATGCAGTCTAGTGCAACAATAGGTGCATTCTATCTCTTTCTCCAATAAATAATATGTGATGGCTGTATATGCTGTATATTTACTTTCTGATTTTAGGTAGCTGCAGAGACTCACATCTGTAGCAAACTTATTTATTCTCTGCTAAGATCTATAGCCCTGATTCTTAACTGTTTTCTGGTACCTTCTGTTAATTTATTTCTTTGTAGGCTTTGGTGGTGGCAAAGACTGCAGCCTATGTCTTTTATATTGAAAGTTTTAAGTCAGGCTAGAAGGACTCTGGCATAGCCTCAACTTCTTTTCTAAATCCAGTGTACTTATCCCATAACCAGTTATATTCCATAATTATTTACATTCCATATTCAGTGTACACTTTCACTATCCAATTACATTCCATAGCCATTTTCATTCCATATCTAGATTTCTTTATTCTCTGCAGTTTTTGTTGGCAGCAAAGACTACAGCTTATCGCTTCATATAATATAGCAATAACGAACGGCTGGGTGTGAGTAATGCTGGATTTACCCACTGTTGGTGTGAAGCCTTCATGACCAAACAAAGCCAACCATGGGTAAATCAGCATTACTCACACCCAGTCGTGGGTTACTGGTATTATGCAATGACATCATTTAAGAAAAAATGTACCTAATTTTCTTAAATAATGTCCTTATATACCTGCACTATGCTGCTCTTCCACATTTTTTCCCGGGTATCCTGGGACTTTCTTTATGTACTGCACATGAATATGAGACTTTTGTTCCCATGCTCAGGCAGTACACCAGTGCTGTGTAAATGATCAATGGAGAAAGAAAGATCTCCATTGCTGTTTTTTTTTTGTTTTTAATTAAAAAAAAAATGAAATCAGGAGCCTTTCAACATATGGGAGAGACAGAAGAGAGAGAATATAATGATAATCAGGTGCGTTTCTCTAGGTTTGCATAATGTACCTGATTATCCTTGTATTATTATTGTAATATCAGGTTTATTACTACCTATAGCAGTAATAGTTTTAAGATCAGGGAAAGCCTGAATAGTTTTTTTTTTTGCCCAATTTTTGGGTGATTATTATGAATTTGGTTACCGAAGAGGAAGGAAGGAATATACAGGAACATTTGTCATGGTTTAAAATATGGAGGGTTAATAAACAGGATTTAGATGGCAATATGCCAGTGGGGCGTGCCACATGTGGTAATTGTATTTACTGTTATGTCATATCTTACACCAAGTCTTTTACTTCTGATAATACTTCCAAAATATACTCCATTAGACAACTAATTACCTGCAGTACTAAATGGGTGGTATATATGGCCATCTGCCAGTGCAGTGCAGTCTATGTTGGCCAAACTTCTAGGGCTTTTAAAAATAGGATCGGTGTACATCTAAGCAATATAAATTGTTAGCATCCCAGAAGTTCCCTTTATAGACATAAAATTTCACATCCTTCAGAAACATTTTATTTTTATAGGATTAGAATGCATTTAGGGCAAGTGTTTCACTAATTCTTATCGGCATATGTTGTTAGACTGTAAAGAGAAAATGTGGATAGTGAATCTTGGGGCTATGTATAAACCACGTTTGAATGAACAGTGATAATTTGTTTTTTATATAATACTTTTCCTAATATGGTGATGTACATGGGCATAAATTGTATTTTCGCTATCTGTTTGGAATTGCTGTAACTCTTGAAATAGGGGCATGTCTTTTTAAATGGAGTTTATTTAAATGAACAGGAAATTGCATGCCTTTGCACTGATGATGCTTTTTATTTGCGAAACCAGTCTGTGATAGTCATGTTGGTTGGAGGCTGTTTCCACTATTTTAGTTGCTTATTTATTGTTTTTTCAAGATATTTAAAGAATTAAAGGAATTACACTTGAAACTTTGTTTTTGGAGTGCTGGAGGTTTTTGTCTTTGATGTATAACAACTCTGGACCACTGCAGTGGTTCATGCACCTGTTTTTGTCTTAATCTATCTATCTATATATATATATATATATATATATATATATATATATATATATATATATATATATATGCATTAGCAAATACAACTTTTATATTTTATCTGTATGCATTTCTTAGAAGTTTACTGATGGCATAGGCATTTTTGTCAGAAGATTTTACCCTCTCAGATACACAGCCTTATTAATTTTTATTAAGTGTTATTGTTACAACTGTTTCTCTTACACTCTTCTATGTTATTTCAGTGAAATGTAATTGTTCTATGTTGTCAATGACACAGGGGTATTGGCCTTCTAGGATAGCCCATGGACACCTCTAAGGGAGTGCTGGGCACAGGTAGATGTGACTGGCAATTGCATAAAAATGGCTTTTCTGTGGTAAATGTGTACACATTTTGTGAGACTTTGTTGGAAAGCACTTATAACAATTGACTGATGTGTTATTCTTTGCTTGGCACAAACGATCATTTGCCTGTTGTTTTTGGGGTGGGGGAGCCAAGTTCCAGTGGGTAGTATTGAAAAACTAATAATATGTGTTATGTATAAGAAGGACTTTTATTTATGTATTATTTATGTGTAATATAATTTTTTGTTTTCTGTCACCTAGGATTATGGCACCCAAGCATCCCAATCCCTGCAAACCCCCTCTTCAGTGACCCTGAGAATGATGTCATTGTCCAAGCATTTCTGCGACATGATGCCTTTCTACTTGAGAGAGGATGTGGGGATATGTCTGGCAGAATTCAGATTTAGAACCAGACAGTGAAATGAATGATGTCAGTGCTGTAGGGGGGAGCAGCAGGACATATGAGCAGGAGTGTCATAGGGGCCACTGATATGATTTCATTGGCACAGAGGAGAACAGTTGCAGTGCCCATGGATAGCTGGCTACCATGGAGAGAAGCTACTACAGAGCCACCACTGACAACAAATGAAGAGTTCCTGTCCACTGTCAGGGATACTGAGAACTCAGTGGAAAGTGCACAACAGCATGTGATTGATGTTGGTGCTGCTGTTTCAGGGAGGACAAGTATGTCCCAGGTAGGCTTACATATGTCAACTTTTAACTATTTCTTGTATAGTGAAATATTGACAGTAATAGTGACATAGGATTAATAATTGTTTTTGGAGGGGAATCTATTTATAAATTGATACAGTTAAATACACATTCTGGTTCTTTACACATGGGCGTGGGGTGGATGTGTCAGCCACGTTTCAGTTAAAAGTATTGTTAATGGACATATAAAGGCAATAAATTGGACCCCCCTGTGTTATTATTATTGTGATGATGGTATCCTTACCTTTTGCTTAACTTCTTCCAAGACCAGCAAGTGTGCAGTCATCTACACATGGCAAGCCAAATATTTCTATTTCAGTACTGATAAGCATTTGTCAAAAATATGTACAGGTGAGGTGAGTGTCAGGATTGTGTGTGTGTACCAACTGTGATACTTTGTTAGCATATATTAAGTTGTAGCAGTGTAGGTTTTAATTTCTTTCCTCTGTTTGTTACTTATCACATGTGATCCTGACAGTGAAAGTGTAGGACTCTTACCACCTAATGTCAGAGTATTGGCAGACTCTGATGAGGGTGGCCAAACACAGCCACAGTTGGGGGGTGCAGAGGTTGAATCTGACACTGAGGTTGACATTTGGCCATCCCCTGTATTTCTATCAAAAACAGCCAGTAGGCCTACATAAACCTATTCCAGTGAACTCTCAGATATTGGACAGGTGGAGGGTGAGACACTTGATCATGGTAGTGTGGCTACTGCAGTTTCAGTGCCTGTTGACTCTGACCATAAGTGTGGAAAGGTGCCATGCAGGAGGGTTGTTAGGGGTGCTTGGAGGAGGCCTGCACCCTCCACCTGATGCTGGTGTGTTTTTTGTGCCAAATGAAGTATGCTTAGGGCCATCATGGAGGTCCAGGCATGTTTCAATAGGGTCTCCAATGAAATGCTTAGGGTTGTACATGCAGCCCAGTCTGACATGCGTGACTGCCTTCATCGTGTTGCAGATTTAATGGATCAGATGAATGATATAAAATGGATGGTGTCTATGCTGGAACATCTGCTGGGAGGGAGACAGCATCCATGTAGATGTAGGTCAGCCACATTATCTGATGTTAGCTGATGTGGTCATGCCTGATCATGCTCCTGTAGTGACACTACTTCCACTGCTCCAGCAGTGGTTAACGTGTCTACTCCCAGACATGGTAGGGCATTGGGTCATGGTCCTGGGTGTACTCATGTGGAGACCTTATCCAGCAGACATCAGTAACATTCAAGTAGCAGCAGAGCATCTAACAGTGGGCATGGATGCGGCAGTGCAACTCCTGGTAGAGACAGTTCTCATAGTTGGGGATGACAACAATAAACTGTCATCTCTACCATGCATGGCTCACACCTGCCCGACATATCAAGATGTAGCACTAGCACAGAGCTTGGCTGGGTTCATGCAGACACTCACACACCAATTTCACTTTGAGTGCTCATACAGACACACACACATAACAGTTACATGGGTCAGTCATGAGGATTGCAGCTCATTCTGTCTCAGTGGTCATTTGCTACTTTATCCAAATGTCTACCTTTTTGTCTTTCTTACTCACACTCACTCACTACCTTTTGTGTCAGCCTAGGCCTCCTGACCCCCCCCCCCACACACACACACACACAGACACACACGCACACACACACACACACACACACACACACACACACACACACACACACACACACACACACACACACACACACACACACACACACACACACACACACTACCCTGTGCAAATGATGATAACTGTGCCGTATCTTTGTTTTCTTTCTTTTAGATTCATGGATACATAAGTCTTTTGTCTGATGCTCAGGGTACATAGCTGACTTAGTGCTTAGTACATCTGTGTTTGTGATGCTGTTTTGCAAATTGTACTGCTTTCTTACAGATTTTTGTAATTTGTATCCCTCCCAAATTCTTAGACCAACAAAGCTGGACCAAGCCACAAATAAATGTGGGACAAAGGCCAAACAATAGGGAGAATTTTTAAATATTTTGGTCTTACAAACTTAGACAGTTGATAGAATAACAGATTTTGCATTACCATGTGATTTTTCTGAGAGCTATGAAGTCTGAAACTGAAATGTATGTCATTATTTTCTAACTTCAGTCTTTCTTTAATGATTTGCCAGTACAAAAGTATGAGGCCAAACTGTAGACATTCTTTGAAAATCTGTACATATGAGAGATATGAATGCATGAATCTTTGATGCATGAGGCCTATTATCTGATAGAGGACACATGTATTCAGATAAGTCACTGTTGTCACATATTGATGTCATTGCTGAAAAAAATCACCCATCCTATAATTACTTACATTAGCAAGTAACAGTATGCAAAGATATGTCATTCATTTATATTCCTAGACGTTTAGTTTTCAATTCCAGGTTCAGCACTTATCTTGGAAATTTGACAATTGCATGAGTTTTAGTTTGGGGATGACTCTGTCTGATGCTAGCACTACACAGTCATTACATGGAGAAGTAAAGGTTGTGAGCATTGCCTGGCATCAATATTAATGTATGTATATGCATAGGATAATGGTTTTAGCCCCTTAGTTGGTGAACGTGTGTGCTATCCATTGCCTCTTGGCCAATGCAAGGACATATTGTGCATGCTTATTTCTGCTTGCATTCACAGTGGCTGTTGGTTCCCCCGCTGACTCCTTACCTGCATTTGGCTGTGGTGACCTTGCCAGCAGTGGTGAGATGTGTGGCCCTTCCCCTTGGTGTTCCTGTTGAGGCTGTTTTCTCAGGATAATATTGTGAAGCATGGCACATATGGTGAATATTTCAGCATATGTACATATATTGTACTGCAGGAGTCCCTCAGCTGTATCTAGGCACTGCAACCATGACTTCAACGGCCCAAACACATGCTCTGTGATATTTCTTGTTTGAGCATGTGCTTCATTATAGCTTTCTTCAGTTGGTGTGTGGGCATTTCTGATGCGTGCCATTAGCCACGCTTCCAGTGTATAACCTGCATCCCCTAGTAAATGATCCTGTGGGATATCCCCCCTAGAAAACATCTGATACAGTTGAGAGTTGTACCAGATATGTGAGTTGTGGTAACTGCCTGGGTTGCTAGCACATACATTCAGGATGATCCCCTTAGCATTACACATGACCTGGCAGTTAATGGAGTGGAAGCCCCCTCTACTTATGTACACCCTTCCCTGTTCCCAGGTGGAGCTTTGATTTCTACATGTGCACAGTCTATGGCATACAGGACGTCAGGGTACTGTGCTACAGGGTAGAACTCCTGCATAGTTGTGGTTCTAAAGATATATGTAGTCACTGGCATGTTGTAACATAGCATTCAGGAACTGATATAGCATCCTGGATGCTGATGCCTGTGACACCCTCAGCATGTCCTGGGTTGGACTCTGGAAAGTTCCTAAATTATAAGTGCTACACATAACTTAGTTTCCACAGGTATCGGTTCCCCTTGGTTTGCCCTTGCTCTCTGTTGAGGGTGACAGGCTGCAGAATTCCTATAATGTGTCTTATCCACCGTATAGTGCTCTCCAATTTCCACTTTATGCAGACCATGAAAAGGTAAATGGGGTCTACACACCCTTTTCCTTCTCGGCCGAGGTCTATTATCAGCGGCAGCATAGACTTGGGCTTGTTGCACATACACATGAATATGAGCAACAGCAGCCTCTAACATTGTTCCCGTGTAGAGTAGTTTCTATGGCTGTATTGCAATAGGTTTTGGAATTCACAGGGAAAACCAGCACTGAGTCTACATGATTGCTTTATATCTTGTTGAATATCTCCTACATCTTGTATTGGTTGATTAGCATAGAATTCAGCTGCTTGTGCTGTAATTAGCATGCCATGATGTTTAGAGATGCTTACTGAATACAAAAAGGTGTGCTATCGTGACCGGCGAATGGTTTTAGAGGACTGTGTAGGCTTTAATGAATCTGTCCCACTGTGTGTTCACAGGGATAACAGCAGGCATAACAGCCTGACTATAGGTGGACAAATCATTGTACTAGTATTTTAATGAATTTGGTTCCATATAAAGTTTAGATTTTTAATTAATTTGGTTCCAACATAAAAATCAACTACCAATCATTAGCGGACAGGAGTTCCGCTGTGGCGACCCCTAACTGGGAAAAGCCAAAAGACACAACAACAACAACAACAACAACATAAAGTTTAGATAGTCTAAAAATTAACAAATGGGTTTTGCAATTGGCTTATTTAGCATGTACTCTCTCTGAAAAGAGCATTGTACCCATTCAAGCAGAAAACTACTTATTAAAATGTACGTCCCCATATTATCAGAAATTTGAATTCCTTGTTTATGGCACCACTTCTCAAGCACTGAATAAAAGCAAATATGTTGCAGTGCATAACGTATGGGTTTATGAACCAGCTCATGTCAAATGTTTCTAATTAACACGGTTTTTGTGTTCACTTGGCTGCTTTCTTTGTTGTGGTGAATCTGTGTGTGCTTCTTGTGAAATAAATGTAAACCATTGCTGAAGATGTGTGCTAATTAGTGAGAAAAGGTACTGTTAGTTTATACTGCAGAAAAGACTAGAACGGTTAGTGTCAAAGCATTCCAATAAGATGATCTGAGAGACTGGAGTAATGTTTACAAGAAATAAGCTGTAGGGGCTTGTACATATCCATGTGAAAGAGCCTGTAAAAAGTCTGCCAACCAGAAAATCAAGTATTTGCTTAATTAGAAAACAGCCAATCTGACTGATTGCAAAGCAGTGATGAAGCTTCTGCATGTACCAGCAAAAAAAAAAATAAATAAATAAATAGAAGTGATGGACATGATTATGTACTGTTTATAATTTTAGTTGTTTGTTGTCATTTTCATGTCATTTTCATCTGTTGTACACACCGATATATTATCTTCTGAAATAATGCTTGTGTTTTGTTGATTGTGCTTTCTTTCAAAAACATTATTGACACATGACCATTTGTTTTAGTAATTCTTTCCTTCCATCATACTTGCTCTGTACATGGCAAATCAGCCCTGTTTACATCACAGCACTGTTAATGTTAAAATCCAGGTAGACATTAGAGACTCTACTCACCTAAAGGTACTACTTTTCCAAACAGAGCAATACAAGTACAGATGCTACTGATACACATTTCAGAACTGTCACCCTCCACGATCCATCCAGTTATAGCAACTCCTCAGAGCTCTTCAGAACTTTGTAATAAGTAGGTCTATTTGTGGTTTGGTTATTTCTTTCTCTCTCTGTCTAAGATATGTACCAACCTTGCATCCTCCTACTAGATTTTTGTGCAAGGAACTTTTAATTTCTCTAAGGCTCGTACTGTTTTAAGCAGTTTCAAAAAGTTCTGCAGCTGTAAATTTGTATCATGAAGTTCCAGTAACTGTTGTAGAAGTCAGTGAGATATATCTTCTTTGCTGCACTGCCTCCCTCCAAATAGAAGCAACATAACTACAGATACTGCAAGTATCCCTGACATCATAGCCACCTTCCAGAAAACACCTTCCCAAGCAATTTGTCAGAGCCCAGTAATAAGAAGTAAGTGAAATCATTTTACTAATTTACCCTATATCTTCCCCAGTATATATTTGCTTTGGCTACTTAAGATTACTCTTTTTTGTGTTGGCTTGCTCACATTTACAAATGCAGGACTTTGCTTCATTCAGAGCTTTTCTGACAGGCAGTATGAAAATTATTTAAACTTCAAATAGATCTTCCATCATACATATGTCCTACTGAAATTGATAGTTGCAGTAAAAGATGACAGCAAGTACACTCAAAGTGCATTTATTACTGATTGTAATGGGAATATGCAACTTTATCTCAAATCAGAAGCCAAACTGGTTGCCATTTTTTTCTTGCAAGCAATACCTACGCAGTCATTTTTTTACCCAACACAATGCCAAATTATGCTTTCCAGACTCATATGGCTGTTTCATATCTAGTGTTCTGCTTTATGCTTTCAGTCATGCATGTGTTGTCTGCCTTATCTCATCTAAGCCTAAATAATTTTAAAGGTAAGCAAAAGTCATTACTATTGTTACATTATAGTTTAATATGAGTATTGAATTTGCTATATTCACTGCAATGACTAAGCGTTTTAAATATGAGAAAACTAAATTAAACAAGGCAAAATGTGCTTAATTGAAAGTTTTCTTTTTCATATTTAAACATGACATGTAACTGAGAAACCAGACAAATGTTGTCCAGTGTGCCAACATTCATAGGTTCTCAGGCAAGAACTAGGCAAGCTGCCCCTTTGGGCCATTTTATGCCTAGCCAATTTCCCATTCAAAGGTGAGAATCAAATCTTGAACCTTGTGACTGCAAACCCCAAACCCCAATAATTTGATACCTCAATAACTGACTTCTAAATTTTGTGAATTAGTTAAAATACTGTATCTTGTTTCTCCATCAAAAAGTACATAGAACATAGAGAAATAATAGTAAAATAATCATGAGGATCATAACATGCCTAGTCATATACACATTTACATAGACACATTTAAAAGTTTATGACTACCTTTTCAAGAACTTAAAAGTGCACCCCTCCCTAATCATGTAGGGCTGCACATGAGAGTGCTGGTTAAATCAGTCCACCCATTCATCAAGACTAGCCTTAAAGCTAATTAGTAGCATTTTGCTTGACCCGTAGTTTAAGTAGTCTATTTCACAGCAAGGGAAGATGCCGAGTTAGGAACTTATTTCCCCAGTCAGTCTTCTTTATTTAATAGCAAAAACAAGGTGGAACTGTATGGCAGTAAGCATGCAGATCAAATAATAATAAAAACTCAGTTTATTACACAGAATGTAAGTGCTTTCGCAGTGATACCACACTGCTTCATCAGACATCATATTATAGTTACCAAAGCTTCTTTATACAAAATTGTTAAAACCAACTTAACTAATTAACCTATCAGAGTAAAAGAAATTCCTTCCAAAATCAATTAACTAATTACTTTCTAATACAATTGGTGAATCCTGACAATATGCAACACAAACAGCTTACCTCAACTTTCTAGACTTTAGTATGGGCATTATGGGACATGATCATTCAAACCAAGACCTCTATGTGCCCCTAGCCTCGATATCCATTGTAATTCAAAATTCTCTGTTTTTTTTAATGAGGTCTCCCTTCTAATACTGTCCTTAACCACTTGTAATACTTGAAATAGAAAGACATGCTCACTTCCTGCTTGCAGCGTATGTTTTGCTAGGGCACTATAGTCATGGCCCTTCTTAGTGCAGTACATATGGTCCCTCATCCTTTCTCGCAGGTGTCGACTGGTTTTGCCCACGTAAAACCTGAAGCACAGTTTACAGTATGCCACATAAACTGCATTTCTAGTGTTGCAATCTGCACTAGCTGTAATTTGCCACAACCGACCAGTCGCAGGATGTCTGAAGTACCCAGACTCATCCACAAATTTGCAAAAGGCACAGGAACCACATCTAGGCATCCCTAAAGATAAATCAACATGTACAGTAGTAGAATTGGGGTAACAATAGTTGTTTCAGTGTCTTTTTATTCTTGTAAACAAACCTGGGACTTCTACCAATCAATCCAGTCAACTTCGTATCTGTATTTAAAATATGCCAGTTGCTACGTATTACTTACCTTACTATTTCTATATCCTGTGTAAAGGATAAGATGATGGGCACATCTTCCTTATTCAACCCCTTCTAGCTTCTCATTCCCCTAAGGCTAGAGAAGTATGGTCTGGCCTTATCCTGTCTATCATCAACCACTGATTGTTAAGACCTTTCTATCTCCACTTGACCATACCCCCTTTCCAAAAACTCTTGTTGTAAAACAATGATGCACAGGAAGGACTGCCAGCGTCCTGCTTATCTACATAGGGGGAGTATGCACCCCCAACATATATTCAACAACATAGTGAGAGGCCAAGCAATGAGAGTATCTAGATTATCTCATGAGAATGTAGAATTTGATAAAGCCCTGCATGTTTTACAACAACAGTTCATGGATGGGTCTGGGTACTTCAGACATCCTGAGGCTGGTCAGTTGAGGCAAATTAGAGCTAGTGCAGATTGCAATACTAGAAATGCAGTTTATGTGGCATACTGTAAACTGTGCTTCAGGTTTTACATGGGCAAAACCAATCGATGCCTGTGAGAAAGGATGAGGGATCATATGTACTGCACTAAGAAGGGTCATGACTATAGTGCCCTAGCAAAACATACGCTGCAAGCAGGAAGTGAGCATGTCTTTCTATTTCAAGTATTACAAGTGGTTAAGGACAGTATTAGGAAGGGAGACCTCATTAACAAAACAGAGAATTTTGAATTACAATGGATATCAAGGCTAGGGGCACATAGAGGTCTTGGCTTGAATGATCATGTCCCATTGAAGCCCATACTAAAGTCTAGAAAGTTGAGGTAAGCTGTCTGTGTTGCATATTGTCAGGATTCACCAATTGTATTAGAAAGTAATTAGTTAATTGATTTTGGAAGGAATTTCTTTTACTCTGATAGGTTAATTAGTTAAGTTGGTTTTAACAATTTTGTATAAAGAAGCTTTGGTAACTGTAATATGATGTCTGATGAAGCAGTGTGGTATCACTGCGAAAGCACTTACATTCTGTGTAATAAACTGAGTTTTTATTATTGATTGATTTGCGTGCTTACTGCCATACAGTTCCACCTTGTTTTTGCTGTTTCTACTGCCTGGGATTTTGGTGAATTATTCACTGTTGGGGACTTTTTGTTTGTTTATTTAATGTTCTACAGTTAGATTCCTAGTGCAGGTGTTTGTAGATCCACTGGTTTTGTGAAGAAACAGGAAGAGAAATAGGAAAGGGTCTTTCACGGTTCAAAACGTGAACGACGGTTCACTTCAAAGCAGCCTGTCCACTACTGAGTATACATTTACTTGTGCTAATCTATTGGGATCATTGAATGATTTAAAGCCATTAATTTCTTGAAAACGTGTCTTTAGGGCCTTGCTTGTTGAGTGATATGCTTTGATTTATACATACAAAAGGGTACATTGTACTCAATGATAGGTCTGTTAAGGAAATAGTTCAATTACATATATTGATATTGAAGATATTATTCCCTTAGAAATTAATTGGGCCTGACAGAAGAATTTTCTTACTGTGGTGGAATCATGATGATAGAATGAGAGAGAGAGAGAGTTGTCCACATAAATACCCAGGTCTTTTATCACTTTGTCTGTCTGAGAAGTACCATTTATAATATGTGAGGTGGCAACAGCCTTTTGCTGAATGTTATAATGCTGCATTTTTAAGCATTTAAATTGAAACTGTTTTCTGTACACCAGACATGCTTACATCCAAGCCCTTGTAACAGCTGTTAAAGATTAGCCATAGAGTGAATACCAGTGCCCAGCTTGCAGACACTAGCAAACGTGGTCACCCACATGTGTGGAATGCTGCACTGGATTTCTGCAGAGTGCATTTCAAACTTGAGAGGGCCCAGCACTGACCCTTGTGGTACCTCACTAGTTGAAGTTTTACTTTCAGAGATGGTACCAGCAACTTTCACAACCTGGGATCTGTTGAATAGACAATTTACAATCCAGGATATACCATGGGGTTTAGTTTAAGTTTGCCTCATTCATTTAGCAATACCAGTAGGTAGATAGTGCCAACAGCTTTGACCAGATCAAGGTGAGCCATGTACACTGAATGACAACTGTCCACAGTCTTTGCAACCTTTCCAAGAAGCATGCAAGGTTCAGGAGACAGGACCTGCCCTTCAAAAAAAATTGACTGGAGAATGGAGTCTAGATCAGTTAAGTTACCATGATCTAAAGAAATGAGTTCTACTATATATATTTTATCGTTGTGCTTATAGGGTTGATAGGGCTATAATTTCCTAGATTTGTAGAGGGACCACACTTGTGTATGTGAGTCATAGTGGCTGTCACCCAGGCATTAGATACAAGCCCTTTGAAGAGACTGAGGTTGAGCACTTTAAATAGAAACACAGATAGTGTGTATTTGACACTGATGAGAATGCAGCCTAGTACTTGAAACAGTCCTGAGGAAATATTAATTTTAGTCTTTATCAGGGATTTTAATACTTGTTCCAATGTAACTTTAGGAGAAACTAAATTTTCAGAGATACTTTGGACAACAACTTGAAAAGGTGGGACAAAGTTAGTACTGAATCTGATTGCTAATAAATTGGCTATATCTTCGGGGGGGCTGGAATGTGTGACTTCATTACAGATGAGCTTAGTGCATTGTTGGATGTTATTCCTTAATTTATTGAAATAATCTAAGGAAGATTTATAGTTTCCCTTGGTATATGTATTGAGGTCTTAAATTCAAACTGTGCTTTACATTTTCTGGCAGTACTCTTAAGTTCCTTGCTGCTATGTTGCACTTTGGTCTCTAGATAAGGGAACAGGTAATTCTTACAAATTTGTCATAATTTTCCTTCTTTTGTTATACAACTTATTAACACTAGTATTCAACAAGAGAAATGTATTCCTGAATTTACCATTTTACTTAGACATGGCAGGTAAAGACTTTTCTATGCAGCTAATTAGGTACAGCTAAATGTAGGAGATGAATGCAACAGCCCTCTTATTTGGGTCCATTTGGTGGGGATTATTGGGAGTTTTGCACAGGTCTTCTATAAACTGAAATATGTTTTCCCTGCTTAAGTCCCAAAAGACAGTGTCATTTGTTAGTGGTGTGGTATCACTAGGCCTGAGAGAGGAAATGACTGATTTCTGATCAGATTTAAACAAGGATGAGGAGATTCAAGTTGTGGTTGAGACAAGCATAGGCTGGTAAGGACCGGGGTCAAGGGTGTCGGAGTCTCTAGTAGGTAGTATTACAATTTGCTCTAGTGCATTGGGATTAGCAAAGTCTGAGAAACACTGAGTGTATCCATATTTTGAAGTATAAATTTACCAGTTAATGCTTTAGTCATTTAAATCCCATAATAAGAAGGTATTTGGTTTTATCTTTAACCCCATCATTGTTAATATAATCTCCATGATCTTTTTGGATCTGGATGTGGATCTGTATCTAGCTGTATAGGAATAGTTTGATTTGTTAGTGGTTATTTGGATCTCCAACAGCACCAAATTAGTGTGAAGTAATGGTATTTCTGATGATTACAGATAATCCCTCATTGTTAGCAAAGGACCTGAAAGCATAAAAGGTGGTAAACCTTTTCTAATTTCTCCAAATCTTTTGGGTTTCTAATACCATGATGGGAATGGACCCCATTCCTAAGTCAAAGTATGATTAAAGTTCATGAAATTAGCATTATTTCAATCTTTGATGTCAGCCAAAAGTGCTCTTCGCAGCACCCACAATGTACCCAGTAATGACTCCTTCTGTCATTCATACAGGGTTACATGGATTGGCAACATATCTAAATATGATTGTAAATTATTTTTTATAAGACCCGTTGCTCCTTCTACTATTGGAACTGTCTGGGTATCTTTCTTCCACAATGCTCTCATTTCTGCCTGCACAGCCTTGTATTTTATGACTTTGTGTCTCTCTGTATGCAAGACACTACAGTCACTGGGTGTGGCGATTTCAATGATCAATGATACTTTTGTCTTCTTTTCTTGGACCACTAGATCCAGTTTTCTAGCATCTGTCTTGTGAACTGTTGGTAATAGGTGATCCCATGTGATATAAACTTCATAATTTTCTATGATGCCTTGTGGCTCATGTTTCCAGTGTTTTTCAGCCACTTCGATACCATAATGTTTGCACAATCCCCGGTGCAACAGTCTCACCACATTATTATGCCTTTCAGTACAGAGTCCTTCTGCCATTAGTGTGTCGCAACCAGCAACAAGGGGTGTGACTGCTTCCAATTCAGTTTTAGAAAACTTACATTTGTCTGTTTCTTCCACATGTTCAATGGACTTTGTAAACCGGTGTCTATGTAGCCCACTATCTTGGGCTGCCAATATTAACCTTTCATTTTTTTTTGTTTGAATTTGCCTCTCCTTAACCATTCCTGCATTTGTTGTTGATCAACATCCGGCTCTTCCAGAAGTTTTCTATACTTACAACTATATTTATGTTTTTTTCCACATCTTGCCTTCTCATCTGGTCCATCACCTTATATTCTTTCTTTTGTTTTTTGGCACATTCAGTTGCTGCCTGGCTTTTATCTACTTCTGTAGATTCCTCAGTATAGATGGAGTGCTGTCACTGTGTTGAACCAATGCCTTAACAACTACAGAAATATCTGTTAGAACTGCAGGAGAGTCTGACATTCAGGCACTTCTCTGTTTAGTCTTCTAGCACTGAATAGTGTCACCATGATGTTGTCCAAATTTGAGTTTGAATACGCATAACAGGAATACCTAGTAGAAAGACATTATGGAATAGAAAATGCTTTAGACAGTATACAGAAGTCCTAGTATGGGTGATGTAAGCCATCCTTGGTGATCCAGTAAGTCTTATCTACCATCTCAGCTCAGGCCGGCATATACTGGATCCCCTTAGAATGACTTCTTCTTCTTTCAGCTTTTTCCCGGTTAGGGGTCACCACAGCGGATCACCTGTCCGCTCATGATTGGCAGTGGAGTTTTACGGTGTTGAGTTGCCAGCCCGGTGCCCAGCCTTCCACAAAAGGCACACACACGCACTCACTCATGCCTAGGGCCAATTTAGAGTATCCAATCCACATAAACAGCATGTCTTTGGCATGTGGGAGGAAACTGGAGCACCTGGAGGAAACCCATGCGACCACAGGGAGGACATGCAGACTCCGCACAGAAAGCACCCCAGTCAAGGATCGAACTAGAGAACCTCTTGCTGTAAGGTGGCAACACTAACCTCTGCACCACCGCGGCCACCCATCCCCTTAGAATGACACCAAAACCAATTATCTTGTTTAGGTATCTAGGCATCATTCTTGATAAAGGCAGGACACTGCTCAAGACTAGTATTTTCCTGCCTCTAACTCATCCATAGTAAGTTCTGTCATGCCTCCCTGCAAGAAGTACCTTTGGTAAATTACTCCCACATGGGCCACCACATTGTCATACTCATAGTTGTCCGGTTTATGGACTCTTAAGGCCCTTGTGATATCATGGATCTTGGCAATAGACAAACATTTTATAGTCACCCCCTTTTTGTCCAATCTGGTGAGTGTAGAATCTGTATGTCTAACTATAATCTGAGGTCACACAACAGCGACAAAAAGGGAACAATTTCTAAACCCCATTGTCACCCAGTATCACATTAACTTAATATTCATAATTAGTAAAAGCAGAAAGCTTAGTCAAAACTCTGTTTATGTTTTTTATTAATGAAATGTAATTCACCATTATGTGAGACCACAAAGGAATAGATGTTGTATTGGAAATAGAAAAATGCGGAATGTTGAGGCAAAACTCTATGTAGTAATGTCAAGTTATTAAAAGGTATTTTTAAACTGACATTTCTGGTAGAGCATAATGAATAAAAAAAATCACATGTGCTATGTTATAAAGTATGATGAAGGGAATGTTTAAGCTTTGTTAAGTAATGACACTTCTGATTCATTCAAAACACAGTAAATATTTACTAAACTGAGATCGTCAATACCAAAATTGCATTGTTAAAATTGTATAACTTACAGCACTCAGACTATGCAAGTATGGCAAGTGTGCAAGGCCAAAACACCAAATTGAAATCCACAAAACAATTGCCAGCACTCACTTCAGTGAATATTGTTGTTGTTGTTATCTTCTGGCTTTTCCCGGTTAGGGGTCGCCACAGCGGAGCTCTGGTCCGCTAATGATTGGCAGTAGATTTTCACAAACGCCGAGTGAATAATTCAATTTAATGACATACAAAATATATCAAAAGGTAAATAAGTCAATTACAACCAGTACAGCAAACCAATCTTGGCTCATGCCTTCATCAGTGCCATTCCAAAAAACACACAACAGTATATATACAAAAAAAGAAAAAGATACACCTCCTCCATCCACCCAATAAAATAAAAAAAAACTTCATTTAACCCTGGAGAAAACAGTGCACCTAATTTAACAATCCAGAAATGTTTCTTTTTGTTTAACAATTCAAGCCAGCCTAACTTATTTGGTCCTTTAAAACTAATATGGTCTATAGCAGTAAACCTGAAAGACGATGTTGGATGTTGCAACATGTGTTTATACAAGACATTAGACAATTTTTTTTTATTTCTGATGTCACTCAAACAAATCCTTAGTATTGACAATAGGTTAAAAGATGTACAGAATATGTATGTATAACCACCAAACAAATAATTCCAGCTTCAGTCTAAAAAACCTTTATTGCCAACAGAATGTTTCACAAACAGACAAACCACCAAATTCTGATTTCACCTAAAACAGTTCTTTCTCAATGCTTAATTCCCTGAAAGCTATATACATGTAAATTTTAATAGACTTTATGTTAACTTATTAAATCATGCAATACTTGTTCAAAAGTTCTCACCTCTGGATGGTATGGTGGATTAAAACCAGATTTCCTAAAACATTTTTTCATTACTGGAATATATAGGCTCCCTTGGTCAAGAATATAACCAATATTTTAAATTCGGTTTTCAGGAAAATGCTTTTAAATCAGATGTTATAGGTTCATAGGTAAGTACTAGGCTATCTGCCTGAGGGCATCTATAAGCCTAGCCAGAATGTGTTTGCTTTCACCACCCCCTTAGATTAGTTCCCTGTGCCTTGGTCCAGCAGAGCCATTAGTTCCCTGTGCCTCTGTCCAGCAGAGCCACTGCAGTGATCTCCGGGGTAAATTTTCTGTTTCCCATCCACTCGTCAAAGTTTCTCTTGAAGAGTGTTAGTGAGGGGCTCTGCCTAATGTAGATTGGAATCCTGTTCCAAAGCATGGGTAGTCTCTGGGACAGGAATCTATTCCTCATTGCACGTCCTATTTATTATTGTGGTGAGGTTTAGATCCCTAGATCGTGTGGCTCTTGGGGATTTGTTTTTTTTTTTAGGTGGAGCATGTCCATCAATTCTGGGTTGGACATGGCCTTGTATGTCAGGCAGAGATCACCTCTGAGTAAGCGGTATGCAACCGAGTACAGCTGGAATTTCTTCAGTCGGGCTGCATAGAGCATATGTTTGAGGCCAGTAATCCTCTTGGTGAGGTACTTCTGTGGTCATTGTACTCTATGATGGGTCTGATGAGTGATGAGTAGAGGGGCACAATAACCTCTTTTGTTCTAGATGCGAACCCTTTTGTGATTAGGTGGGCCACATAGAAGGATTTTCTAACCACCTTGGCAATATGATTATCAAAGGAGAGATTACTATCTACTTGGGTCCCCAGATCCCTTATTACATTTTCTGTATTTAGGGGACTTCCACATATGTGGTAGTTCACGGGTAGTTTGTTTTTTCCAAAGGGGATGACTATGCACTTTTTGGCATTTAGCTTGAGGCCATGATTTTGACACCAGGTATCCGTCTCAGTGAGACCCTTCTGGAGGATGTCTGCATCAGCTGGAGAGTCAGTTATGGCCCCCCCAGTTTGCAGTCATCTGCAAACTTGGTCAGCCATAGTCCTCCTGTGCATGCCTGTATATCTGAGAAGTTTATACCGAGCAGGAGGGGTCCCAGGACTGAGCCCTGGGGGATGCCACTTGTAACTGGTTTAGAGTTGGACCTAGAGCCTGCAGCTCTCACCATGTGGGTTCTATCCGTAGGCCAACTGGCAACCTATCTCGTGATGTAGGGGTTTATGTTCAGGCTGGTGAGCTTGTCTATAATACCAGAATGGGGAATGGTGTCAAAAGTCTTTGTGAGGTCTAGGTAGGCTATGTGGACCTCCTTTCCCTCGTCTAAAGCCTTGGTAACTGTCTCAAACAAGTCCACCAGGTTTAGGAGGCAAGATCTGGGTAGGGTCCAATGTTTGAAGGTTCCCAATGCCTCTGTTAATGAATTCCATGATGATGCGCACCATAGCCTTGCAGACCAGGCTAGTCAGGCTTATAGGGTTATAGTTCCCAAGGTCCGTTGTGGCTCCACCTTTGTGGAGCAGGATAATGGTTGCTGTGAGCCACTCTATGGGTACATAGCCTGTAGGGAGGCTGAGTTTGAACAGTGTGTTTAGGTGAGGGGTTAGTTCATTTTGGAGCTCATGTAAGACACAGCCTGGGACACCGTCTGGTCCCATTGAAGCTGTATTTTTGGCTTTGGATAGGGCTGTTTTTACCTGAGTGTCAGTGATTGCCAGGGCACTACATTCTTTTGGTATGATTATGGGCCCTTTAGGGGGTGAGGGGGGTGAAGTTTTCACTAAACCTGTCTGTCAGAATGTTAGCAATGTCAGTCAGTTCCATGTATTTTGCACCATTCTGCACTAACTCACAGCAGATCTGAGAGTTTCCACTTAGGTTCTTGACATAGCTAAAGAATGCTTTGTGGCTATCTTTGGAGTCCTTGGCAATTTTTCTTTTGAAGCTAGCCTTGGATGATTTCATGAGGGATTGTAGTTTTTTGCTGATACTAATCATGGATGTCTTTCCTTCTTGGGATTTTTACTCTTTTCTGCACTAGTTTCCTCCTTCTGTTGTATAGCTTGTTTATGGCAGAGGTCCACCAGACTGGTTTCCTTTTCTTGGAGGAGTGAGTCTTGGTTTTGCTTGGGATAGCATGATCCATGCATTCTTGCAGGTGCTCATAGAGTTCCTCTGTAAGGAATTCAGCAATTTGGACAACGTTGTCCTTTAGCATGGGGGCTGTGAACCTTTCCACCTCGGTCTTAAGTAACATGAAGTTTGCTTTTGAAAAGTTTTTCACAGTGGTTTCCTTGATTGGGGGTGGGGGTAGAATTTGGATATCCAGAGTGATTAGTCTATGGTCTGATCTAACCAGCGAGGGTTTGACCTCCGGTGGAGAACACCGGTCGCCCATGTTGGTGATGACCAGGTCCAATATGTTGTCACTCTGGTGGGGGTGTTGACCAGTTGATCCAGGGCATTCGAGTTTATAAATTCTAGGAAGCGTTGGGCTAGGGAGTTAGTACTTGAGTAGTTCTCCCAGTTAATGTTTAGGTAATTGAAATCACCCAATATTAGGGCATTTGGTAGGACCTTCATATTTTCCAGTGTCTCCAGAAACATGGAATGGGGGTCCTGTGTCATGGTGGGTAATCTTTAGCAAGCTACAATTTGAATTGCAGTTTTGCCCATTGTTAGTTGCACATGGATGATCTCTGAGGCATTGTGCTGTGCCACTAACCTGGAGGTGTGGGTATCCTTGATGAATATGGATACACCCCCACCTTTTGTGTTTCATTCCGGGTTCTATGGCCGAAAAGTATGGTATGAGTTATAGCCTGGTAGTGCTGGGTTGCTCTCAGTAGCCTTAAACCAGGTTTCTGTTACTGCATAGATATTGATGTTCTCCATACTGAGGAGTGCCTCTAGTGCGTGCATTTTGAAGTTTAGACTTTTGGCATTGAGTAGCATTACCCTCAGTTTTTGGTTACTTGTGCTATTTACAGTGGTGGGTTTGTCTTTTGAGCCTTGCCTAAAAAAGGTACTATGGGGGCGGCAAAAGCCTTGGCCAGTATTCGAAAGCCTAAGGGTGACAGGTGCAAGCCATCTCTTGCGAAGCAACGTTGCTTATCGAGCATGTCATCCCAGGTGGACAGATATTGGATCCCCTTTGAATGACACCAGAAACTTAGCCAGTTGTTAAAATTGATCATTTTTTCTTTATACTGTGGCATCATTCTTGGTAAGGGCAGGATGCTACTCAGGGTCAGTGTCATACCGGTCTGGGCTACATGATCAGAGAGCTCTTCCATGTCTCTTTTCATGTAGTCCAGGGAGGTATGTCTCAGGTCATTCACACCAACATGGACAATGCCAGAGTCATATTTGTACTTGTTCTGGAGTGACCTGAATGCTTGTGTTATGTGGCGGATCCTGGTGCCCAACAGGCAGCTAACTGTAACCTTCTCCTTGTCCAGCCTAGTTAGTGGGACATCAGTGTGCCTGACTATAGAGTCGCCTATTACTAGTGTGTTGGGTATGTTATTTTGCTTTAAGGGCTGTGATTGCGTGGCACACTGATTATGTGAAGTATGTGTTTCATGGTTTGTGATGGGGTGTGGAGGTTGCTTGGGAGGTCTCTGTTGCTTTTGCAGATTTTTATTTAGAGCCTCCGGGTATGTTTTTGTGTATTTATGTGTGTTATTTGCCGGTGTTGGTTTAGTAGGTCTATGTGAGACTGGTGGTGTGTTACAAGTATTTTCCTTCTCCTCTTGACTATCATTTCCAGTCTTGGGTTGAGAGAGCTTTGCCTCCAGTTTGGCTGTGTAATTGCATCTCTCGCGTACATTAGTGTTTGTTGGTAGGAGGAGAGGGTTGTCTGTGTACATGAGGCAGTTGTGACATTATCATAGATAACGGTACAAAAAAGAGGGCACACAAGTCCATCCTATGTTTAAGAGAAAATATTCACTACCATTTAGATTATATTCATAAATATTAACTACTAAACTGGAGGCATCACATCTCTTATTGTCCATTATAGCCTCCTATGTTACTTCAGTCCTTCTAACATTTGGGTCATCCCTTCTTTTATTCTATCTATGTTTTCTTCCTTGTTTGCAATGAAAAAATCCATAGCTGCTTCCTATTTTTCTTTTTTTATCTATAGGGGACAACCCCCCATATTCTGTATAGGTATCCTCCCATAAAGAAAAATCGATATTGGAACCCAAACCCAACTCATCACAGCATTTATTAGACAAAACACATTTTCTTTTCTCTTGAACTTTGTTTTAATTATTACTAAATGATCTGTTAGTGTCTCTCATAAAACTGTCCCGTCTTTTAATAAAAGGGCATTTACCCTTATAGTCTCTGCTATCTCTAGCTATTTTCTTTCTCTTTTATTGTTCACATTCTGCGTCATGCTTTTTAATGACCATTTTACATTTATACATCAAACATTCAAATTATTTTGTCTCCAAACATTCTTATGTATCTTTTGTAATTACAGTAAAGAGTATAGTAAACAATCAATGGTTCAGCAAACATTAAAGATGCAACTTCTTCGATATTACACCACCTTTTAAGTAATACATTGTCTCTGTCAATTCCAGGCTCTAGCCAGACCCTTAAACCTCTCAAACTCATCTGTTCTTTATAGTACTCTTGCAGACTGTTAAGACGAATATGGAAGAAAGCAGTACCTTTTTAGAATCCGTAAACAAATTTGAGAACACATTCTCCAATGTGCAGGGTAGGTTCATCAAGAGAAGCCATTAGATTATCTCCCAATGTGTCCTTTGTTTGGAGCTGCTGAATACCAGATGACCAGTCTATTTCATTAGTGTTTGCAATCAGGTCCATGAATGTGCCAAAATAGTATGTTATTTAAAAAGGGGGATTAAGCTATGAAAAAGCCTTGTTGTAGGAGAAATCTTGATCTGCTGGTTTGTCTGTTTGCGAAACATTTTGTGGGCAAAAAAAAAAGTTTTTTGGACTGTTGCTGGAATTATTTGAACGTTGTGCACATATATATATATATATATATATATATATATATATATATATATACATACATATATATATATATATATATATATATATATATACACACACACACACACACAGACACACACACACATATATATATATATATATATATATATATATATATATATATATATATATATATATATACGTGTACGTCTGTATTTATATGTGTGTGTGTGTGTGTGTGTGTGTGTGTGTGTGTGTATATATATATATATATATATATATATATATATATATATATATATCCTATAAATTGTATTAAGTCTGTGCCTAATGAAACACTGCAATCCCTAAAACCACATAAGTCCTGGAGCGTGTCCTGCACCCACAAGTAGACAGAGGCTTGATTTACTGTTCACAGTTATGCAAGTTAAATTTTGCTTTACTTTTTGGGACTAAGCTCAAGATTGCAATCGTTGTTCAAGTTCAAGCACTTTATTGTCATTGTATAATTCATGACAACCCAAGGTGCATTAAAAAGGAGAATATTATAAAATAAAATAAATAAATAAATCAAAACAATAAAACACACAGAATACAATAATAAAACAATAATGAAACAAATTATTATTATTTAAGAACAACAACCTAAAACTATTATTACACTGTTACACAGTACTATGCATCATAATATATATATATATATATATATATATATATATATATATATATATATATATATATATACACGCCCAACTAAATATCACACTCTTCATTTAAGAAAAATTACTTCTCAGAGTTCAAAAAATTTATGGCAGTTGAAAAAAAGCTATTCCTCAGTCTATTTGTGCATGTATAAATTGATCTAAAGCATCTACCTAAAGGTCAAACAAAATATTTCCAGGATGAAATTTTCCCTCAATAATATTCTTAGCCCTTCTCATGCAACAAATGCTCAAGAGATGGTAATTCAGTGCCAGTAATAGCCTCTGCTGTTTTTGCAACCCGCTGCAAGGCCTTTTTGGTAACCATAATGCCGCTATTATACCAAGCTGTCATACAATTAGTCAAGTCACTCTTTGTAGTTCATCTGTAAAAACTGACCAATAACTTCTGGGGAAGGTTAACCCACTTCAATTTTCTCAGAAAATAAAGATGTTATGCGTTACTTATAACATCTAGTGGTATTTCAGTCCAAGACATATCCTCAGCAGTGGTGACTTCCAAAACCTTAAAGATGGAAACTCTCTCTACAACCACAGTATTGATTATTATCGGACCATATTTTTTCTTTTTGCTGCTCCTAAAATCAAAAATCACTTCTTTTGTCTTTTTAGTATACAAGACCAATTTATTGTTATCACACCATGATGTCAGGTTCTGAACCTCCTCCCTATATGCAACTTCATCATTATTTGATATCAGCCCAATGACAGTCATATCATCTGCAAATTTAACAATATTTGACTCATGGATAGGTTTACAATCATGGGTGAAGAGAGCATAGAAGAGGAGACTTAATTCACAGCCCTGGGGCACACCAGTATTCAAAATAAGAGTGGAAGAGGTGTGATTACACAACCTGACAAACTGAGGTCGATTGGTGAAAGTCCAATAGCCAATTACATTTAGAGAGAGCAAAACCCAGTGCAAAGAGTTTATTGTTAACTGATTTGGTATGATGGTATTAAATGCTGAACTATAATCAATATAAAGCATCCTAACATGTGTTAGGTTTTTCCAAATGCGAAAGAGCAGCATGCAGAGTCAAACAAATCGCATTCTCAGTTGATCTATTGCATCCTCAGTTATCTATTTGCCTGAGAGGCAAATTAATGTTGGTCTAAATCAGCTGAAATGGATGCTTTAATATGAGTAATTACCAAATGTTCAGTACATATTGCAACAACAGAAGTAAGAGTGACTGGTCGCTAAAAACAAGTCATCCTCTGTTTTTTTGGAACAGACATAATAATCATAGATTTTAAATAGGTAGAAACCACACATAAAAAAGAGAAAGATTAAATATATGTGTGAATACCTCTGCCAGCTGATCATTGCAGGCCTGAAGTACACGGCCTTGCATATTATCAGGATCTCCTGCTTTCTTTATATTAATGCTGCTGAATGCCAGCCGCACCTCATGCATATGCAAGACCAGAGGCTGTGGATCTCCAGTCCTATTAATACTGACTGGAGACTGATTGTTATCCTTATCAAATGGTGTAAAGAAACCTTTTATTTCCTCTGTTAAATTGCCATTGTTATTAGCAAATGCATATTGAAAATATTTTTTCTTTCTATAGTCTATAATTAAATGGATACCTTGCCACATCCATTGTGAATTCAAGTTATTTTCAAAATTCTCCTCAGTCCACTGTTTGTACTTGAGTTTTGCAGACTTGATAGCTCTTCTGAGATTACCTCTGGCAGTTCTATAAGTTGAGGCATCGCCAAGGTTAAAGGCTCTATCCCTCTTCTTAAGCAACTGTTTGACCTCACTGCTCATCCACTGTTTTTCATTGAGATAAACTGTGATCATTTTATTAACAGTGATATTATCCACACCAAAATTAATATATGACAGCACAGATGAAGTATAAGTATCCAAGTCTGTCTGATGAAAAAAGAAGTTATGTACTCACCATAAAGTTCCATGTTTGTTTTCCATCTCGCCATTCATTTTTACTGGATGGGCTGCAACTCGGCCAAATACACTACCTCGAAGTCTCTAACTTGGCTCATGGCAGAATATGTATCCCATCATGCAGTGGTGCAATTCCCCAGATCTTGTTTTCTGCCAACCTTAAATAATCTGTCTAAATTAAAAATGATACACAGGTATAGAAAAACAAGGAAAATACAAAGGAACTCCTTTAGTAAGGAAGGAAAACCTCACCTCTAGGTCCTCTAGGAGTCCTTGGCTGGGGGAAGATTGGAGGGTCGTAAGAATGAATGGCAAGATGGACAATGAACATGGAACGTTATGGTGAGTACATAACGTCTTTATGTTATGTTGTCCTATCTCGCCTTCATTCTTACTGGATGAGACAGCATCCCTAGCACCAGTTCCCTGGGTGACTCACAGGAAAATACCTTTGAGCACAGTGTAACCAAAGAAAGCCCTGTCCCTGGAAGCCAAATCAACTTTGTAATGAGTAATAAATGCATGGGGACTTGCCCACGTAGCAGCGGCACAAATACTGTCCATTGACAATCTGGCCAGGTAAGCAGAGGATATTGCTAATGCTCTGGTGAATAGCCTCTAACTTTGAATGGCAAATTCCTGTTATTTGAGGAGTATATAAAGGTAATGCAATCTGAGAGGTAATTTGAAAGCATCATTTTTGAAACTTGATTCAGAAGAAATGAACAATTGATCTGTTTCTTGAAATCTTTAGTTATATGCAGATAAAATCTAAGTTGTCTATGCACATCCAATTGGTGAAGTTTGTACTCTGCCTTGTTGCTATGATTGGGAAAAAAAACACAGGGTGCTCAACAGATTGATTTAGATTGGTCTGGGAACAAACTTTTGGCATGAAGGACGGATTAGTATGTAGATATACTCTATCTCTATGGAAAATCAAGTATGGTGGCTTGATTGATAAAGCTTGCAACTCTGAGACTCTTCTTCCAGATGTAATGGCTACGAGGAGAATAGTTTTCCAAGAAAAGAACTTGAGCTCACAAGATGATGAGGGCTCAAAAGGAGGTAATGTTAGGTGAGTCAGGACAAAATTCAAATCCCATGGAGAAAGAGGTTCTTTTATGGGAGGTCTCAATAAACAAGTGCCTTTTAAAAATGCTTTACACAATTTTTTGTGGCATCAGGTTAGGAGTATATTTACCAGTGTGGAAATTAAATATTGCAGCTAGCTGGACTCTAATTGTAGCTGCTGCAGAACCTTGCCGATAAAGTTCCGCAAGAAATTTTAAAATTGAACTGATTGGGGCAGAGAAGGGATCGCTGTTTTTTGCTTGTGTCCAGTAGCAGGACCTCTTCCTTTTACTAGAATATAACTTTCTGGTATAAGCCTTGTGAGGGGATACCGAAATGTGTTTTACTGCTGGTGTGAAGTCTTGAAGCCTGACTAAGTTTGGAAGTGGAGCAGCCATGCTGTCAAACTGAGGGTTTGGAGAGCAGGATGAAGAGTTCTGGACATATGAGTTAGAAGGTCTGGAACTGGGTCCAGAACCCACGACTTCTCCTGTAGGTGAGCCCAGAGAAAGGGGAACCAAATCTGACAAGGATAGTATGGGGCAATGAGAATCAGCCTGCTTCCCAAGGATTTTGCTTTCTGGATGACTTGGTAAGGAGGGAAATGCATACAGAAGTCCCGAGGGCCAATCGTGAACAAGTGCATCTCTCGGTGTCTCCCCCAGTGGGGGGAATAAGACAAAGTAGCTGCTGCATTTGGTATTCATGAGAGTGGCAAAAAGATCGCAGCAAGGCTGGCCCCATTTTCAGAAAATCTCCTCTGCTATATTTTGTTTCAGAGACCACTCATGAGGCATTAAAATCGCCCTGCTGAGCTTGTCTGCTATCACACTGGATTTCCCCAGGATATGCATTGCTACTAGAAAACATTGGGAAGAAATTGCCCATTTCCATACTCTCAGCACCTCTCGACAAAGGGGGTATGATCTGGTTCCTCCTTGTTTGTTTATGTACCAGACTACTGACATGTTGCCTGACTGGACTGCAATCGTTCCTAGTGGAAGAGAGTCCTGGAGTGCCTGCAATGCTAGAAGCACTGCTCTCATCTCTAGAACATTGATGTGCAGATGGGCCTTGTTTTATTGCCATGTGCTTTGGACAGTCCTTCCCAGATAATGCCCCCCACCCTACCTGGGAGGCGTCCGTGGTCACTGTAGCTACAGGTAGTTGTGGCACAAATGGTCATCCGATGGTCACATGGTCAGACCAAAGCCACCATAGGAGATGTCTCTTGCATGAGTGTGATTCTGACTTGGTGAGACATGGGAAGATCTTGTAATGACCACTGAGCAAATAGCACCCATTGAAGAATTCTCATATGCATTCTGGCTAGGGGAACTAAGGTGATCGTTGAAGCCACAGTTCCTAGGACTTTAAAAATTGTCTTTGCCTTTACTTTGCTTCTGGGTAGAAGGTTGGCTATTTGTTGCCTGAGAACAGAAACCCTGTCCAGAGGAAGTTGTGCCATCATGGAGACGGTGTCGAGATCTGCGCCATTGAATGTAATATGTTGACAGGGCAACATGGCAGATTTTTGTAAATTGACTGTAATCCCTAACCAGGAACAAGTTTGAAGTGTGGTGTCTTTCGCCTGCTGAAGTTGATGCTTGTTGGTGGCAGTTAGGAGCCAGTCATCATGGTACAGAAACACTTGGAATCCCAGACATCTCAAGTGAGCCATGACTATTGCCATGCATTTGGTGAATACTCTGGGGGCTGTAGTGACACCAAAGGGGCAGAGCTCGAAACTGGTAATAACTGGCTCCCAGCCAGAAGCCTAAGTGACTCCTTGATGCTCTATCCATTTTTATGTGGTAGTACGCATCTTGAAGATCTATTGAGCACCTCCAATTGTATTTCCCTAAAAAGGGAAGAATTGACTGCAGTGTCACCATTCGGAACTTGGACTTCTTCATGGATTCATTTAGTTTGTTGAGATCCAAAATGGGTCTCCAGTCCACTGTTATTTTTGGCACTAAAAAGAATCGTGAATAAGTTCCAAATCCTATTTGGTCTGCAGGGACTTCTTGGATGACTCTTTTGTCCAGCAACTTTTGAATTTCTAAAGTTGCCTGTTCCCTTTGACTGGGTGGAACATCCGGGATTGTTCTGATCAGTGGGGCAGGATGGCAAAAGGGAATAGAATAGCCTCTGGATATTATACTTTGTAGCCACTTGTCTCTTGTGATATCTCGCTAGGCTTTTGGGTACAAAGATACACACCCCTCAGACTGCCTCCAAGTACAGCAGATGGGCCTTCTTTCAGGAGCGCTGGTAGGGCCGGCCGCAAAAGGAATCATGGTCACCCTGGTTTTGCTGATCCCCTCTGTCTCTAGGATGATGTCTACCATTATTGCCTCCCCCCTTCTGCCCCTGGGGAAGAGTTCACCTCATGCATCTTGAAAAACTCCCTGGGATCTTTTGAACCACATTTTCTCACTCTTCTGACCTTTAGGGTAAGGTCTTGAATGTATGGAAAAATGTACTCTGACTGCAGAGAGAGTTTTCCCTTCCTGCTCGTATCTGGTGAGTGTGTCCTTGACTTTAGTTCCAAAAATAGAGGAACCATCAAAAGGGGTGTTAGTAAAGGTAGACTTGAAAGGCTCCACAAAGTTACCCAAGCGCATCCAGGAGTGCCTCCTCAGGGAAACTACTGAACCCTCTGCCCTGCATGCTCCATCTACTGCATAGGATATTAGTCTCATGGAGGAGTTAATGATGGAATTTAAGGTAGATAGCTGAGAGGTGACCTTTTCTGACACTCCCGCAGCCAATGAACCTTGGAAAGTATCTCCTAACTCCTACAGAAGATCTCTTTGTAGCCTTGTAAAGTGTGAAAGATAGCTCAGCAATCTGAGTGTAAAAAGTCACTGATGAAAAAACACCCTTCCCCTATCTGTCCATTGTCTGGGAGTCCTTGTTCGGTGGATGGACAGATGAGGATGTTTCAGAAAGTTCCTTCTTGGTGGCTGCTGCCAGCAGCATAGCATCTACAGGAATGCCTTTTGTGATAAATTATTTTTCCAAAGCTGCTGACAAGAACGTATTTGGCCTCAGAGGGACTGGTTCCATAGTGTCTGGTGACTCCTACACCTTTCAACTAACCAATTTCAATAGCTCATCAAAAGGCAGAGACACCCAGGAGGCTGCAGGTTGAGATTCAAAGGCCTTCAGATGCACCGACTTCTCATCAGAAGGGTTGATGGATTTCCAGCCACCTCTCTGTTTCAGGATCTCTAGGATATCTGCGAAGGAGATATCTTAAGAGGATGACCAAGGAGACCCTTCTGACTCCTTAAGGTCAGTGTCAGAAATGATGGACTCATCAGGGGAGTCTATATGCTTCCTCTTGCATGTTCTCTTTTTCGAGGAGCCTCCTCAGAAGGATATTCTGTGGAGGTCTTAGAAGAGTGGGCTCATCCAATGGGGCTCCCTGAAGCTCTGAATCTCTGCTGTCCTGTGGATGGAGTGGTGCCCAGGCAGATGATGGTGCTTTGGGGGAAGAATACCAGTATCCTTGTGTAGAGCTGTAGGTAGGGACAGCACACTCCTCATCAGCTCAAAGGCAGATCCCCCTGGCTCCAAGGACACCTCCAGTTCTGAGGAAACAGAGAAAATCCCCAGCTCCACGAAGATCAGCTCTGAGGCTGATGTAGGAGCCAAGCTCAGCTGTGCTGAAGCTCCGAAAGGTAAACTCGGAACCAAAGAAACTTGGGTCTGAGCATCCCCCCCAGAGCCGACTGGAGAACTTCAGCTCCTTGACACCCTGGACGGCACCAAGAGTGTTGGAGCAGGGACCAGTTCTGAAATCTCCTGAAGGGGTCTCAGAACAGAAAAATCTACAGCAAGTGGTACCTGGCATTCCGGCTCCTAAGATCCAGCTTGGCTCAGAGGAGAAATCGTCATGGATGGCTCCGGAACTGACTGGGTCGTAGCTGAAAACACAGTGCCGGTGACTTCAAAAGTCTGCGCACCACCCTGTCCATGTCATCATCCAATAAGCTCCTAGAGAACCTGGAGGAGAAGGTTGGTGAGTGAGATCTCTTCAAAATGGGAGATCTCAAGGTAAGGGAGACTGGTAACAGATCAGTGGACCAGCTCCAAAATATAGTCTCTTTTGGCTCTGAAGGCCTTGGAGCTAAAGGACTAGATTTGTCCAAGTCTATGATCTCTCTCAGTTCCTAGGGCTATGAACCTGAGGAGATCAATGCATCAGAAGTCTTAACTCATTTTTGAGTCGGCTCCAAATGAGCTGAAGAAGCAGGAGATGGTCATTTTGTAGTCTTGTTACTCTTAGAGGAAGGGGACCTACTAGAAGAAGAAGTGTTCTGTAGAGCCTCATCAAAAGAAGGTTTCAGGAGCCCTTTGAGTATCAGTTTGTTCTTTCTTTCCTGCAAGACATAGGAGCTGAAAAAATGACAACACATGCAAGTCTGTTGGAGGTGAAGGTGAGGCCCCCAAACAATAAACCCAAATGTTATTCCCATCAGTGATGGACATCTTCTGAGAACATTTCTGACACTTCTTAAACCTTGAAGGCTTAGGTTTCTTCTCTCTAGTTTCCTTTGATATTTTAAGAAGGAAACAGCACTAGTACAACAAAAGGTAAATCCTAAAACACACCTCTATAAGAAAACTAACACATGCAAAAATATTTAAAGGTGTAGACAAACACTATAATAACACTATAATAACATAACTCCCCAAATCCCATTTGTAAAAAATATTTACATGGGTACTGGCTTACTACCAGAAATTTAGACATTGTTAATCTCTATCTATGCTCAAATATATTCTTAACATGTATGACTCTGTTTCCTTTTTTTTACTGTTTCTGTCTCCTTGGAACTGTAGTACTGTTGGGAACTTTTCTCCCCAGGCCTAGCATTGCTCAAATGTAATGTATTTTAATGTATTTTTAACATATATTATACTATGTTTTCTTATATGAGACTGTTTTATCTCTTTTGAACTGTATTAATGTTTGGAGCTTTTCTCCTCGGGTCTCCGCTGAAAATGGAGCTGTGTCCAGTCGGACTTTCCCAATAAACAAATGTAAAATAAAAAAATAAATCAAATAAAAATAAATAAGACAAGAACAAGGTGAACAGCTCTGCCCTCTAAATTAAATGGGCACTAGGCCCTCTAACTTAAGCGGACCTAGTAGAGCTGTGAGCGAAAGACACAGAACAGGAAATTAGCTCTCTAACTAAAATGCACGAATATACACAGAAAGGGAATACAGACTAACTAACTTATACTACTGTAACCACTAACTACACCACTACAAAAATGACAGAAAAATAAAAAAAAGCCTTGTGACTAACGACGGCCAACGAACAACCACACAATAGCAAGATTAAACAGTACTCGTAACTACAGCACACAGTTAAACTATGGAACAACCACTAACTAAACTACTACTAAGTAATATTAATGCTAAATAAAGGGAAAAAATACAAGTTTTTAAAGAACTCAGCCACGGCCAAGGAGAGTGCATCCAAACTCGTAAAACGGAAACAAGATCTGGGGATTTACACCACTGCATGATGGGATACCTATTCTGCCACGAGCCAAGTTAGAGACTTCGAGCTAGTGTATTCGGCCGAGTCAGAGCCGAGGATTGGCTCCGAACCCATCCAGTAAGAATGAAGGTGAGATAGGACAACATAACATCAATATATTCCAATCTGTCTGTTCAAAACAGTCCATGAGTTGAGAGACAGCATCTTCAGGATAAACTTTAACAGTCTTACAAATAGATTTAGTAGTACTGATAAGAGTTTCAACTACCCCTCCATCAACTGGGAAAACTACTCATGCATCAATACATTGGCCCAACGCTTCCTGGAATTCATTAATTCCAGTGCCCTGGACCAGCTCATTCTTACCCCTAATAGAGGAAGCAACATCCTTGACCTGGTTATTACTAACATTGGCAACCATTGCTCTACACCAATAGTCAATTCCTCCCTGGTTAGATCCGACCACAAACTAATCATCATGGAAATCCACATCTCACCCACACTCCCCCCGCAAAGGTAACCGCCATGAAAAACTTCTCCAAAGCTGATTTTGGGCTCTTAAAAACAGAGGTGGCTAACTTCACAGCACCCATGTCAATAGAAAATAGATGCATGACTGCCAAATCATACACCGATGCACTGTACGAACACATACATAAATGCATGGAACTAGCCATACCCAACAGAACCAGGACACTCTCCTCCAAAAAAAGGAAGCCAGTCTAGTGGTCCCCTACCATTAATAAACTCTACAATAGAAGGAAGAAACTGTTGCAGAAAAAGGTGAAGTCCCAAGACTAGAAAAACTCCCTTATTAGCCTCAACAAAAAGTTGAGATCCCTCATCAAAACCTCTAAAGCCAGCTATGAAGGCAGAATAGCAGCAGACACTAAAAACAATCACAAAGCCTTCTATAGTTATATCAAGAATCTCTACGGCAATACCCAGGTTTGCTCTGAGTTACTGCATAATGGTACTTCCTATACTGAGCCAACAGATATTGCCAACATACTGTCCAACAGATTCAGTGCCAACTTTACCCCTCTCTCCCCCCAAAGGACCAATCACAATACTGGAGGAATGCCAGGCACCCAGCATTACTGCAGCACAGGTTAAAGCTGCATTGTCCAAGGCCAATAATACAGCTTCCATAGGACCTGACAATATCCCTGGATGTGTTCTACATGAACTATAAAGTGAACTGGCACAACATCTGTGTGCCCTGTTCAATCACAGCCTCACCTTAGACTTTGTCCCTACCGAATGGCACACTGCTACAGTCATCCCTCTCTATAAAGGGTGAGCAACTACAGACCCTGGGAATTATCACCCCATTAGCCTGATGAGTCTGATATGTAAAGCTATGGAGCGCATCATCATGGACCTAATTAACAAGGATATATGGAATCTTCAAACTCTAGATCCCACTGAATTTGGTTTTGCGAAAGGTAGATCATGCCTGCTCAACCTGGTTGACTTCTTTGAGTCAGTCACCAGAGCTGTGAATGATGGCAAGCAGTTCATACAGTATCCCTCAATCTGGCCAAGATTCCCCACTCAGGAATTATTGATAAACTCACCAAACTAGGCATCATCCCCTATATCACTAGGTGGGTTGCAAATTGGCTCACAGATAAAACCCACAGTGTGAAAGTAGCGGACTCGAAGTCAGACTGCTGACCAGTCACGAGTAGAGTCGCACAGGGATCAGTCCTGGGTACCTCTCAACTGTACAGGTTTTTGCAGAATGTCCAGATTTTTGCCTCATATTTTTGGTGTGTTCCTCCTAAAATCTGTCCCTTTCTGGCAAATAGCTGAGGATTGAAGTAATTAAATAATGACAAACATTTGAGTTTAAGACTCCACATCCTTTGGAAAATTCATGCTAATGCAAAACCTATTATTCTATCAGCATTCTAAGTTTGTAAGGGCAATATTTAAAATCTGTCTCTAGTTGTCCACCATCATTTTAGGCTTTGTCCAGATTTCTTGCTCCAAGAGGTTGAGAGGTACTCCTCTCCTGCTTGGCATCTACTTCTCAGAAGTCCAGGCCAACACACAGGGACTCTGGCTGACCAGGTTCACAGACGACTGCATGCTGGGACCCATTATTATCTCCCCAAGTAATGTAGACCTCCTACAGAAAGGCCTCACTGAGACCGATGACTTGTGTCGAAACCATGGCCTTAAGCTTAATGTCAAATGCGTCATCCTCCCCTTTGGGAAAAAGTCAGTTCCCACTAATTATCGGGTCTATATTATATATTCAAAGCTTCAAAATTTCAAACCTCATATGTTCAACAACATATGAGTGAAACTTGAAACCTCTAATATATAATAAAAAAGTAAAAAAAAAAAACTTAATCTTAAAGCTCTGTATGGGGGGTGCAAGCCCCCCTGCACCCCCACACACCCCTTACTTAAATATAGCAACTCCAAGACCGCACTTCAGTGCAGAAAAGGGAGATTTTCCCATTCTGTGCATAGGGAGCCATTGCCTTTCACCTTCAAACTTTTCAAAGTTCAATCATATGGTGTCGACCATATGACATTCGAACTTTGAAACATTCAGCAATTTAATAGGGACCCTAATTACCACATTGATGGGAGCCCACTGAACACTGAAGGCATTATAAGAGATCTGGGTACACAGGTTGACAGCAACCTATCCTTTGACCACCATATTGCCACTGTGGTCAGAAAGTCCTGCTGTGTGGCACATCTCATTACCAAGGGTTTTGCATCCAGGAAGAAAGAGGTCATCATCTCTGTCAGAGAAATATGCATTTATGTATATGTCTAATGCTTATTAGAAGCTAAAAGAATTAACACGTTTTCATTCTATTTTATATACAGCTTAATTCTGTATGAAATTATAAGATGCTTCTTGAAACTGCAGTATGCTTTCTGAAACTTGCAAGATGCCCCCTGACCTAGAAATTGCTAGCACAGCAAAATTCATGTTTATGCCTTTTGGAAATGTACTGAGAAGCAGGTGATTATCTGCTAGGTCAGGAAGTAATAAATGAAACAATACCATATTCTATAATGTTATGATTTTGAACAATTAGCTCTGTTCGTGTTATGAGAACATGCACAGCTGCGGAAAAGAAGAGATACATAAGACAAAGGACTGCTTGAAGAATCTGTACTTGCTTTGTGCTCGAATTAGCTATAGTACCTTGAATAGAAACATAACATAGTGGGAAACTATATCTAACCGGTGGTCACCAAAGCCACGTTGTTTTTCTTAGAAAGTTTTTCATAAAATTGATAGTGCAAGCAGAAAATTAAGGATAAATAACTGCTATGTAATGATGATGTTAAAACTTGTGATCTGTTACGTCAGCTTGGTAGGCAATGTCTTGTTAGAAAGTGTATAAAGATGAACTTACTTCCTGATTTTAGTTAGACAAACTGTATTAGCACGTTTTTGTCTCCTTGCTGCAAGATTAAAGTGCCTTAACCTGAACCTACCGTGTATTGATCATTTTTAAAGTTTATTTTTCCTTTGACAGATTGGTCCTTCGAGCCGGAAACATCTCTCGCTCTTGCTCAGGTCAGATGGGCCCGGTGGCATGAAACCGTATGGGGAAGAAGCCACATCGGTTCTTCTGCTTTGAAAAGACCTTCGACTGAATTGTCGTTCAAAAGAGGCCAGCCACTGTTTCTGATCTGCGATTGGAGGACGAGTCAACAGTTCTGGTGAGAGATCAATCACGGAGGCTCAGGTAAGGAGGAATTTACCTTTTCTTTGTTTCAGATCAGGGACTTGTTACAGTATTTGTTTTTGTCAGGGAGATTTTTTTGTAAATCAGGGACAAAAAAGATTGCTGTCTTGTCATAGATCAGGGAAACAGGATAGGTAGGCAGTTATTCTAGATAAACTGTGAAGAAGTGAAAATCATGGTACCACGTGATAAAAAGGGTTACGTAACAATTTCTAACTAAGTTAAGACAACATGGGAAATAAGTGCACAAAAAGTTCCCGAGATCCGCCTTTAACCGAAGACATGAAATATATGCAATTACAGCGTGCCGACAATGTTAGGTACTATACAAAATGGGTTAATAAATACAAATTTGATGGTAATTTAGATAAACCTTCACTTATCAAACTTGTCAAACAACTTAAAACAGTCACAAAAGGTCAGATAAAATAGCAACGTCAATTAGGAGTTCCTCAGGCACACAGGTGGCTTGAGGAAGCAAACCGCAGGGAACAAAAGAATAAAAATTCAAAAGCAATGTTTTTAGATAAAGAAGACAATAACTTGGTAATATCAACAGCCCCTCCATCCCCTCCACTTCCCTTACCAGAATATGAAGCAAGTGGACAAGCTGATCCACCTCCGCTATATCCAGCTGTCCCTGCAAAACCAAAACCGTTTGTCAGAGATCCTATCGAGACTAGGTCTCGAACACGCAACTTAAGAGGGGATATTGAATTGTATGAAATAAATAAAAATTCACAAGCTATGAGTGAAGAAGAGATATGTCCACTCATAGAAGTACCAAATCCACAGGCAAGACAGGCAGGACAGGACACAACTCTTCTAGTATATAGGCCGTGGACACCAGAAGACATCCGGAAAGCCACAGAGGGAATTCCCCATCCGAAAGTTAATTTTAGAAAATTATTAGAAGACTTACAGGGCATGAGGTTAAGTTACCATTTAAATGGAGAGAAAGTAGAAAAAGTAGTCAGATAAATCGTAGGTCCAGATTGGCACATGATTAGTGGCAACTGGAATCCCCGTGACGCAGAACATAGGCCACTCCCACATAGTAAAGCAGAACTGGATAACAGAGTGAAAGGTCTGACAGACCGAATCTCTGAGAAATGGAAGCCTAGGGCTGGCTGGACTTGCATTAATCAATGCATACAACAAGAAGATGAAACTGTAGATAGATATTATGCCAGATTATTAGAGTGTTTTAATAACCATTGTGGAATGCAGGTACCTGAGGACCAAACACATGATTCCTCATATGAGCAGCAGCTAAAGAATGCATTTTTGAAAGGCAGTATTGCACCCATTAGCAGCTTTATTACAAAGCACATGGTAGATCATCGTACAAGTAAATTACAGTCATTACTTGAATATGCAAGACATGCTGAAAGGCATTTTAATAGCAAAAAGAAAAAAAAAACTCAAGTATTGCAGTAGAGGACGGATCAGAAGTCTTTGTAGTACAGACCGGGAAGAAGGGTAAGAAAAATGCCCAGGGAAACAAACAATCTGATAAACGATCAGAGAAGTTTGAAGAGAGAAAGAAAAGGGGTGAATGTTTTAAATGTGGAAAAAAGGGATATTTAGCAAGGGATTGCAGTAAAATAAAAAGGTAGCCACAGAAGACAAGGAGGGTGAGGACTGACAATATGATAGTCAAGAATCACTAGAAAGGAATAATCAAGAAAAGACAAGTGCAAATGTGATAGAAAGAGTAGAGAATGTGATAGAAGAAATAGAGAATGTGCATGAAATCACAGATAATGAAGAAAATGAAATTTTAGACTTAGCATTATTGAGCCTAGAGCTCTACTTAGCAGACACAAAACCGGAAGTTACACTTCTGGTAGAGGGGAGGGAAGTTAAATTCCTGTGTGACTCAGGGGCTTCACGGACCCTGATACATCCTTCCAAACTACCAGAAAATTCAGAATCACTTGATTACATATTGGTGAAAGCAGCTAATGGACAGCTGTATCGGGAGCCACTCTTCCACAACATAGCAATAACTGACCCTGTTTCAGGGATGACCCAGAAAAGCAAAATTGTTGTTTCTGCAAAATGCCCAGTAAATCTTTTGGGCAGAGATCTAATGCAGATATTTGGCATAGCAGTAGTTCCAACTATGCAGGGTATGGAAGCACAGCGACAAATGGATACTTTTGTAGTGCGACCGGAGGGTGAAACATTTTATTGGTACAGCCAAGACTTGGTTACAACTGGTCCAGGGGCAGTAACTGAAGAACTGATGAACGTAGCCATCAGAAAATCCCCCTCCCTTGACACTGATAAACAGCATTTGTTGCATTACACTCTATATTACTGTAGCAAACCAGGACCTGATAAAGAATATGAGCAAGAACTGTTTAGAAACCATGCTAACAGATTAGTATTACGAAATCTGTACTGGGACACAGAAGGAAACAGTGTAGTAAGCTGTTTATTGCCCCAGGAATTCCTAGCACTTTACAAATCTAATCAATTACCACATGTGAGTTTGACTAAAGATAAAAATGTGAAGTGGGCAGTCCTAGGAGAAAAAGTCACAAGGTGGGAAAAACAGACAGAATTAGAACTTTCAGAACAGGGAGTACAAAAGCAGAAGTTGAATTGGATAACACAGACACACCCAGCTGTGCACTTGCAGACAAGTGAGGACAGCTAAGTAGCACTCTTACTAGAAGAGGAAGAAAAAGCCTTACGAGACATACCAGAGACTCTCTGGTCAACAGGAAAATCAGATGTAGGACTTATTCGTACAGCAGGACCAGTCACTATTATGCCAAAGTCAGCATTTAGACCTCAAAAGAGACAGTATCCCTTGAGAAAGGATGCAGAAGTAAGAATCAAACCTATAATAGCAGCCTTACTTAAGGAAGGAGTATTGATAGAATCTCCCGATTCACCATGTAATACACCCTTATTTCCTGTTAGGAAAGCAAATGGAGAATGGCGTATGGTCCAAGATTTACAAGCTGTAAATGACGCAGTTATACCTAGGGCACCTATGGTGCCAGATCCACACACCTTATTAAATGATTTGAAACCTCAGCAAAAGTATTTTTCTGAGGTAGATATTAGCAATGCACTTTTCTCAATACCGATACACCCTGACAGCCAACATTGGTTTGCATTTACGTTTCAGAGAAAAAGGTATACATATACGCGACTACCACAGGGATATTGTGAGAGTCCAACAATATTCGCACTGGAAATGGCAAGTAACCTGGCAGGATTTATCCCACCGAAAGGCAGACAGATTTTACTTTATGTAGACGACATTCTGCTGACAGCCCCCACCCAGCAAGAATGCAGAGAAGATACCATAGCATTACTACAATTTTTAGCTACTCAAGGACACAAGGTAAACAAAAACAAACTGCAACTTTGGAAAAAACAGGCCAAATACCTGGGATATGTAATATCCAAAGAGGGCAGAATATTAGATGAAGACAGAAAAACAGCAATATTATAAACACCCAAACCAACTACCAAGAAGGAAATGATGTCCTTCCTAGGTACGACTAATTTTTGTCGGAGTTGGATTCCAAACTATGCCTTGGAATCTGCTCCTCTGACCAACTTGATATTCAAGAAGCCTATGGCAGCACAAGATTTATTACAGTGGACACCAGAAGCAGAATTAGTTTTCTGCAAATTGAAACAACTGATAGCATCCTCATTAGTTTTAGGATTACTGAACTATCATAAACGATTTTTCCAAACTGTAGATTGTAAGCAGGGTTATATGACATCAGTATTAACACAGCAGCATGGGAACAAACAACGCCCCATAGCTTACTATTCATCACAGCTAGACCCAGTGGTGCGATCCCTGCCCCCACTGTGTACAAGCAATAGTCGCAGCTGCAATGGCAGTGCAGGCTTCAGCCTCAGTAGTGTTATTCCACCCTCTCACATTGAGAGTGCCTCATGCAGTCGCGATTATTTTACTGCAAGAAAAAGTAGCATATCTTTCTCCTGCTAGACATCTTTCCTGTATGACTATACTGTTGAGCCAACTTCATATGACAATTGAACGATGCACAACTTTGAATCCGTCAACCTTGCTCCCAACCCCTGCAGATGGCAAACCACACTGCTGCCTGCAGGAGATTGAGCAAAAGACACTACCTAGAAAAGATCTCAGGGATGTTCCCTTGGATGATGACGAGGTGAGATACTATGCGGACGGCTCGTGTAGGAGGGGTCCTACAGGACAGAATCTAGTGGGGTATGCAGTAGTTTCTGATACTGAGATTTTAGAAGCAAAGTCTTTACCACACAACTCATCTGCACAAGAAGCAGAATTGATTGCTTTAATAAGGGCATGTACCTTGGCAAAAGATAAACGAGTGAACATTTTTACTGACAGCCAGTACGCTTTTTCTACTGTACATGTTTTTGCGCAGCAGTGGAAAAATAGAGTAATGATAACATCTACTGTTAAACCAATTAATCATGAGCAATTTATTTTACATTTGTTAGACTCTATTCAGTTACCTCAGAAAGTAGCTATTTGTAAATGCGTAGCTCATACCAAACAACAAGATAGGATTTCAAAAGGTAATGTGAGAGCTGATACAGCTGCAAAGCAAGCAGCTTCAGCTTCAGAAGTATTTCTTTTGAGTGAGGAATTACAACCATCTGAGATTTTAGACTTAGAAATGTTAAAAACAATGCAGACACTTACTACAAATGTAGAAAAACAAAAATGGATAAAACGAGGAGCAATTCTTGAGAAAGGGCTGTACATCTCCAAAGAAAGAAAAACAATTTTACCATCTAACTTGTTTAGATATGCAGCTTTGTTGAGCCATGGGCAGTGCCATGTCTCAACAGGGGGGATGGTACAGTTAGTGAATCGAGTGTTTACAACGTATGGATTTACAAACTACACAAAAAATGTTTGTGCAGCATGCCATGTTTGTAACAAGCATCATGCACAGGGGGCACTGAAGCCTAAGCAAGGGAGTTTCCCTACACCACCGTATCCATTCCATGCTATCTGTATGGATTTTATAGAGCTAAACAAATGTGAAAATAAAAAGTACTGCCTTGTCATTATAGATATGTTTTCTAAATGGGTGGAAGCTTTTCCAACTAAAAATCCAGATGCAGCTACTGTTGCAAAAGTCCTCGTTATCCTATATTTGGCATACCAGAAAAAAATTATAGTGACAATGGCACACACTTTTTAAATCAAACTATACAACAATTGAGCCATTATTTTGGGATTTCTCTGAAAAACCATTGTGCATACCACCCCCAATCTGCAGGATTAGTAGAGAGGCATAATGGAGTTTTGAAAAATAAGCTTAGGTAATTGATTAGTGAGACACAAAAGAACTGGGTGCACTGTCTGCCTCTGGCACTGTTGAGTATGAGAACTGTTCCAAATGTAAAAGGGTTAACTCCTTTTGAAATTTTGTTTGGGAGGGCATATTATATACCTCAGTGGAAACCTCTCATGCCTGCAGACCAGGAGGCTGACAGTTCACTTGCAGAGTATATGAGGCGATTTTTGAATAAAAAACTTTTGCAGTTAAACTCTGTTTCAGATATAGAACAAGCCAGACCATCAGAAGCAGCAATAGTCCCAGGCACGTGGGTCTGGGTGAAAGTCGTGAAGAAAAAGAATTGGAGTTCTCCAAAGTGGGAAGGACCATACCAAGTGCTACTGTCAACACCCACTGCAGTCAAGATCACAGAGCGAGCGTCCTGGATTCATCTGACACACTGTAAATTGGTTAAGAACTTTGAACTGGACAAAAACCTTGTTACTGTTGTACAACGAGAACAAAATGGCCAGGTATAGAGTAAACAGGGATGCAGAACAACCTCAGAAAAATTCCATGATTATCCTGATAGCTATACTGATAACAATGATCTTTTTACTGTGGCCTTTCCTTTTTCCAGCCACATGAATTGAACTGAACAAACGTGATGCATTACTCATAGACTGGCATCCAAACTTTAACACTTACCAAGCAATTAAATATGTGTATGCTGAGACATTTAATGTTTCAAACTGCTGGATTTGTACAGCTATACCAACAGCATACGGGGGATTATTGATGACTGCTGTCCCCCTAGGGGTCAATGAGACCTGGGAAAACTTGATTTTTGATACTACACCCATGACATCACAAGACAAAATAGCATTGTACCTACCTGTTAAACAAAAAGGGATTGTATGTTTTTATAAAAATGACACTATTCAGGTGGGTTGGAGCAATTGCAATGTGACTGTTTCTTATAAATGTTATATTAAGGCTAATAAGGCAGAAACTATCTGTGATACGAACTATGACCCATATTTTGAAAAAATGAAGAGAACTGTTAGTGAAATACAGCATAATCCTGTTCTTTTGACGCAACTTTCTATTACTGATAAAAAATGTTTCATGCAGGGCGAGCATATATCAATACTAAAGTAGAGAATTGTTATTTTATTTGTGGGAAAAAAGCATATAAATGGTTACCTGAGAATTGGTCCGGCAGTTGTTTTTTGGGTTACCTGGTTCCGGCCATATGACACACTGCAGCTTTGCCTCAGGGGAAAATTTGAAACATCAGAGAGGTTAGCAGTAAATCTAGAAGTCCAATCAAGAGTCCCGAGAATCCAGTGGGACAAATCGAAGCAGGGTGGAGAAACCATAACTCCGTGAAAAACAAAGATAAACTGACACATATGGACTTGAGTGACACTATTATATCATAGGCAGGCATAGCCCCTGCATATGGTGCAGTGAAATCGATTTGGGAGCTGAGAAAACTGTCCAAAATTCTTGAAGTTATGAGCAATGCAACCTTTTCTGCTCTCGAATTAGTGACTGATGAACTAAATGTTATGAGAACTGTGGTACTTCAAAACCGCATGGCTCTTGACTTCGCCCTAGCAGCGAGAGGTGGTACGTGCGCTTTAATCAAAGAAGAATGCTTTTCATATATTCCTGACAACCAGCACGAGATAAATGACCATCTTGATGTGATCCAGCAAGTGTCGACCATGACCAAACCAGGCCCAAACCCTCTGATGGACTTTTTCCAGAATTTGTTTGGGGGGGGTGGGGTTCCATCCTAATGAACATCTTGATTGCCATTTGTGTGGGATTACTCCTATTAGGAGCATGCATTTTTTGTGGTATTCCCTGCATGAAAAAGTTAATCAAAGATTTTATAGATATGTCAGTTTCTGAGACTTTGTATCAAATTACTGAAATTGAAGAGTTGTTGAAAACTGAAATGTTTTCATAAGTCTAAACTACATGACTCAACTGCAAATCTGGAATGGAAGAGGTTAGGAGAAGAAGTAAACTGTTTATGCTTTTGAAAATAGAATAAAAAGTATTAACAGGGGGGAAATGTCAGAGAAATACGCATTTATGTATATGTCTAATGCTTATTAGAAGCTAAAAGAATTAACACGTATTCAGTCTATTTTATATACAGCTTAATTCTGTATGAAATTATAAGATGCTTTTTGAAACTGCAGTATGCTTTCTGAAACTTGCAAGATGCCCCCTGACCTAGAAATTGCTAGCACAGCAAAATTCATGTTTATGCCTTTTGGAAATGTACTGAGAAGCAGGTGATTATCTGCTAGGTCAGGAAGTAATAAATGAAACAATACCATATTCTATAATGTTATGATTTTGAACAATTAGCTCTGTTCGTGTTATGAGAACATGCACAGCTGCGGAAAAGAAGAGATACATAAGACAAAGGACTGCTTGAAGAATCTGTACTTGCTTTGTGCTCAAATTAGCTATAGTACCTTGAATAGAAACATAACATAGTGGGAAACTGTATCTAACTGGTGGTCACCAAGGCCACGTTGTTTTTCTTAGGAAGTTTTTCATAAAATTGATAGTGCAAGCAGAAAATTATGGATAAACAACTGCTATGTAATGATGATGTTAAAACTTGTGATCTGTTACGTCAGCTTGGTAGGCAATGTCTTGTTAGAAAGTGTATAAAGATGAATTTACTTCCTGATTTTAGTTAGACAAACTCTGTATTAGCACGTTTTTGTCTCTTTGCTGCAAGATTAAAGTGCCTTAACCTGAACCTACCATGTATTGATCATTTTTAAAGTTTATTTTTCCTTTGACAATCTCTCTCTACACTTCCCTCATTAGGCTACTCATCGAGTATAATGCCCCATTTGGCATGTACTTCACTAAACACATGCAACAGCTGGAAAGGCCACAAAAGTACCTCATGAAGAGGATCCTAGGCCTTAAACACATGTCCTACATGGACAGACTCAAAAAACTCCAACTATTCTCTGTCTCATATCGTCTACTAAGAGGCAATCTCTGCTTGACTTACAAAGCCATGTCTGACCCAGCTCTGTTAGAAATGCTACATCTAAAGAAATCCCAATCCCTCCACACCACATGATCCAGAGACCTCAACCTCATTACCACAATCAACAGAACATGCTGGAGGGACAGGTTCATAGCCCAGAGACTCCCTATGCTCTTTAATAGACTTCCCATATATGTCAAGCAGAGCACCTCACTGGCCCTCTTCAAGAGAAATCTTGATGAGTGGATGGGAAATAGAAAGTTCACCCTGGGGAATCACTCCAGTGGCTCTTGATAGAGGCACTGGGAACTATTGTTGGGCGGCATGATGTCAGGGCCCTTCTATGGGCTAGGCTTGTAAAGGCCCCAGGGCCATTAGCCTAGTGCACACCTATGAACCTATGAACCTATGAACAAAAACAGAGAGAGATGATCAGACTGACCAAAAATATGGGAAACACATCTTTAAGATTTGCTTGATTAAAGTCCCCAGCAATAATAAAAACAGCATCAGGATGCAAATTCCGTTGCTTACTAATAACAACAAACAGCTGCTCAAGCGCTAACTTAACATTAACTTGAGGCAGAATATAAACTGCCATAATAATGACAACTGTGTATTCCCTAGGCAGATAAGATGGGTGGCATTTTAGCATCAGAAATTCAAAAATCTGGAGAACGTGATTTATCAATCATAGTTGTATTTGTAAACCATGCATTATTAACGTATACACATAATCCTCCTCCTGTTTTCTTACAAGAGTCAGACGTCCTGTCAGCTCGGGAAAGAGCGTGACCTGCCAGTTCAACTGCAGCATCCAGTATGCTTGAATTCAACCATTTTTCTGAAAAAAATAAAAGACAACAATCCCTTAAAGACTTATGTGTCCTGTTAATCAGCCTAAGCTCATTCATCTTATTTATCAAAGACCTGGTATTGGCATGAAAAGTATTAGGAATAGGGGAGACGCTTTCAACCGAGCCAATAAACCCACATGTTTACCCCTCATTTGCTTCCTCTCCCTGCACCACCTGTGACATCTTCCACACAAAGTAAATATTAATGCAAGCTCCAAAGTTCTAAAACTCTCCCTTGGGACTGTCTCCATATTATTTCTTGTGCCGTTCAGATTCCCCAAGCTGATATGTAAAAGCTTCCGTTCAGTATAGCACAGATTCACTCCAAACTGTATTACTGCAATAACCAACAACAAAAACTCTGACAACAAAACAAAAACAAAGAACCTATTCAGGAAGTACAAAGCCACAGCATCTATGTGCACCACCATCTCAACAAGACAAGCTCCTTTTAAAATTCCTACATAAGATTACTTAGCTATAGGGTCACCAAAGATCAAAACACCCACTGGTCTTCATGAGAAGGCTTCCACGATAGCATCAGTCAGTGATACCACCACAGAGAGGTGAAGGCGATTCAGGAGTTTTTAAGTATGCTAACTGGCTTTATGAAAACATGGCCTCAGACATCTCTCCCCTCAAAACAGTTGTTACTGTGCACAATACGCAGTTATCTTCTATCCAGGCCACACACTCGCAACAATGTAAGGACTTGTTGGAACAATGTGCTGTTACAGCAAAGCCAACTCACTCACTTCAATACAAGGTGGAAGGCCTTGAAAACAAATCTCAGTGCAACAGTTTATGAATTAGTGGGCGACCAGAGAATGCAGAAAGAACTGACCCAATCCTCTTTTTAAGGAGAGAGCTGGCAGTGCTGCTGGAAAGTCAGTCTCCCACCATTTGTAGGAAGAGCACATAGGATTAATTCAGTGAACACTACAAATGGTCTACCTAGGCATTTTATCATCAAATGCTTGGATTTTACAGATAGAGAGGCAATACTTAAAGCCTGACTGCTTGGCGTGAAGCTAAAACTCACTGGGCACTTGCTGAGAATTACACCAAACTACAGTGCAACCCTGTACAACAGACAGAAATCCTTACCACCATACATAAGGAAGTGCAGAGAACTGGAATATATGGTGCAACTTAATTTCCCTGTGTTTATTCATCTAACTAAAGGGACAATGCAACACACCTTGAACATGCCTGAGGAGGCAAAATTATTCCTAAGAGGGCATAGTCAAGCCATGAAAATTACTTATGCCATAATTACATGTGCATTCATCCAAAGAAAAAATCCAGAGGCAACACCATACGAAGCGAAGGAGACTTTATTGATGAATAACACAAACCATACTTCTCCAAGTGCACTTAAAACTTTATGCCAAGCTCCTATCAAGGCATCTGAAAAAATACTGAACAATTTTTATTGGGCCCAGTCATTTAGAATTTATCATGGACAGGCAAAGCACTGTAGACTTTATGCATTTATAGTTAAATGTGCAGAAACATTATGAAAATAACTCTAGAATAGATGCCGCCATAGTATTAAACTTCCACAGGGCCTTTGAGTATATAGGATCATTGGAGGTTACTATGCTAATGACCTCAAGGCCCTTACAAGCCAAGTTCAGCTCTTGTTCCCAAGGGTGTCTGGTTCAACCAGACACTAAAGTCACCACCTTTTGCTCCTGTCCAAGAGGGACACATCCAATCATCCAAATTACCCTTAAACTGGACAAACAAATGGCTTTGTTAACATGAATAGGAAGCTTGTACCAAAGGTGGGGCAACCTCTGTGAGACAAATCTGTCTGTCTAGCAAGTTTTGTTGATGTCACATACCAAGTTAAGGTCCTTTAAGCAAGTGACCCCATGTGCCATTTGACTTGAGAATGTGCAGCATTTCCAATAAAGCTGGGTCAGAGATTAAGGCACCGGTCACCTCTGGGCAGTCTGTATGGTACAGAGTACAGTGACAATGATTTTAGTCTGTCCACATAAGATAGCTCTTGAAGACCCTTAATTTTCTTTGTAGGGAACCTTTGTGGTCTCTCCAATTGCTGCAGGTCTTTGGAAAGGAACATACCAAATAAAGTGTTGCACTCTATTATTGGTCTGAAGAGGGAAGAGTACAGAAAGGTTATAACTTATTTTTTTCTGGAGGCAATGCCCATACTTATGAGATGAGGAATATAAAATGCCATTCTTACCACTGTGGAATCATGCTGATGGAAGTTAAGATTGCTGTTGACCTGTGTGCCCAGATCTCTCACCACTGACTGTGCACTTATGGTATTGCTATTGATGTGGTAGTTTACAAGAACATCACCCTTGCCAAAGGGGATGATAATGCATTTTTTGCATTAAGTTTAAGACCATGACTTTGGCACCAGTCATTAGTCTGCATAAGACATTCTTGTTAGATGTTGACATTGCTAAGGGTTTCAATGATTGCTCCCAGTTTGCAGTCATCATCAAACTTTGTCAGCCACAGTCCTTTAGTTTTAGCCTGTACTTTGGAGAAGTAGATCCCAAACAGTAGAGGTCCCAGAGCTATTCCCTCTGGAACACCACTGGTTAGGAGCCTGCTGAAGGAAGTGAAGTACCCTATTTTCACCATGTGAGTTCTATCAGTGAGCCAATTAGCAGCCCACCTGACAATATATGGGTTGATATCCAGCTGGGTGAGTTTATCAATGATTCCTGAGTGGAGGATTGTGTCAAAGGCCTTGGCTAAGCCTAAGTAGGCCATATGCACAGATTTGCCCTCGTCCAGGGCTTTAGTGATTGTCTCAAAGAAGTCCACCAAGTTTAACAGCATGCTCTCCTCTTGACAAAGCCAAACTGGGTGGGGTCGAACATTTGGAGGTTTCCTATATCTTTGTTAATAAGGTCCATAATGATTCATTCCATGGCCTTGCACATAAGGCAGGTCAGGCTAATGGGTCTATAGTTCTTGGGGTCCGTGGATGCACCCCCTTTGTGCAAAGAGATGACGGTAGCTGTTTTCTATTCTGCTAGAAGAAAGTCAGTCTCAGGTTGTGATTGAAAAGCATGCCCAATGGTGATACTAATTTCTGTTTAAACCCCTGTAGAACACAGTCCTGGATGTTGTCTTGTCCCACAGGGGCTGTGTTTTTGGCCTTGGAGAGGGCATTTAAGACCTGATTCTCAGAGATACTAGATGATGGATAGGTGTTAGGGATGCTTTGGGATATATGTGGTGGGGACAGGCAGTGAAGTTTTCACTGAACCTGTGAGCTAGCAGGTTTGCTATATCCACAGGTTCTCTATACATAGTACCATTAACTATGAGTTCAGTGCAAATCTGGGCCTTAACTTTGAGGTTATGTATGTAACTTAAGAATGCTTTGTAGTTATCCTTAGTTAGGAAGCTAATTTGGATTTGTAGTTAGCTTTGGAGGACTTCACTAAGAGCCTTATTTGCTTGTTTAAGTTGAGGAGGGAGTGTTTCCAGTTTTGAGACTGTTTTTTCCTACTCTTAGACATCAGTTTGTTTCTCCTACTGTATAGCCTATTAATGGCAATTGTCAACTAGGCAGGTTTGTTTTTCCTTGAAGATCTTCCTTTGGTTCTATCAGGTACAGCAGAGTCAATACAATTGTGCAGGTGCTCATATAAAGCAATTGTGTATAACTCACATAGGTGTTGGTTCCATCAGTGGGGAAAGGGGCTATGAAACTATATATGCTCTCAGGTAAAAGGTTGTTATTGGCGTTGGATAAGTTTTTTAGTCTAGGTGTTGCTAAGGGGGGGGAGTCTTGTGTTATAGTTACTTCTACATAGACTGATTTGAGGTCAGATCTCGCCAGGCATGGCCACTCACTGGGATGGTGCAGCCATCCCCCATGTTGGTGAGCACCAGATTCAGGATGTTTGAGCCTCTAGTGGGTGTGTCAACTAGCTGGTCCAGGGCATTGGAGTTAACGAAGTCCAGTAATCTTTGGGCAAGTGAGTTAGAACATGTATAATTTACCCAGTCAATGGATGAGTAATTAAAGTCACCCAAAACCAGGGTGTTTGGTTGTATCTTGATTGACTCAAGTAGATCCAAATAGGCTGAGTGGATGTCCTGATTCATAGAGGGGGGTCCTATAGCTGACAGTGATCTGAAGAGGGGTCTTACCTACAGTCAATTGCACCTGAAGTAATTCAAGAGAATCGTGCTGTTTAACCAATCTAGAGGTGTATTTATCTTTAATGAATACTGATACACCACCTCCTTTAGTTCTCATGCCTTCAGTTTGTGGTCTGAATGCGAGGAAAGAAATGTAACCAGTTATAGCTGGGGTGCTCTCCACAGCCTTAAACCAAGTCTCAGTGACTGCACAAACGTCAGCATCTTCCAAGGTGAGGACTGCTGGGACTTCATCTGGACTGCCATGGAAAGGTTAGAATTTCTTGTGGAGTCTTGCAAATGTGTAAGATATTATATAGTAATCCAACAGCTCAGACATTTTTTTTCTGGGGGCCTGCTGTCAATGGTAGTAAAGCTGAAATGCAGCACAAGGTAAGAATGTCCATTATCATCTCATTTAGTCATCATTGTAACAGTGGTAATTGATTCAATCCTGTGGCAGAAACACAGCCACATGGGAATCCCACTTAATACACACCATTGTCTTTTCAACGGTTTGTTCACTGATAATGGAGTTGTGATTTGTGATCTAAATTTATTGATAACCCCTTTAATGAATTAACTTATTTCTCAGACCTGAAGCTGAACAAATCCAAGACTATAGTGTTCCCACTAAAGCCCTTCAATAAATGGACCTTAACTACTGCTTAAAATATCCTGGCTTCAATCTCTTCAATTGCACAATACTTCGGGTTAAGATGAACATGCACTTAGACAAGCTAGTGGACAGTGCTACTGCACCCATGATGTCCTTAATTTCAAACAAAATTACTTGGCTGCAACAGTGGAACCTACCATTTCTGCAGTGCTTACAAGCTATTAAGATCGTTTTACTTCGATATGTGATTCATGTTGTGAGACATGTCCCCGTAGTACTTTTTTCCAAAGCCATCCCAAAATCTCAAAGACTATTTGGTAATATTTTTTATGGGTGAAGATGACCCCCTAAAATGAGTAGGCGTATGATGTACATTAGGACAAGGAAGATTTGGCTTGGTAAATCTGAGGGAATGTGGCACAACTTATGTCAGTTTGTATGTAGCAAGGGCTAGACTGAGCATCTTCCTACATGGGTCTTTACAGAATGCCTTTTACCAACCCCTACACTCTGAAAAAAGATGAGTTCTATATCCTTTAAAATTTGGGGCCCTGGCAGTTTAGAAGATGGGAACTTTGTAACCCATGATTCTATCCAAACCAACCACCCCATGGGATTCCACAACCTATGGCTCCAGCATAATAAACAGCTAGAGCTAGGAAAAAGAAGCAGTATCCTGTTGCCACTGGAATGGAGCTGGTATTTACTTAGTAAACCAGTTATTTAATACCCATATGGGAGCCCACGCATCCCTTTTGTAGATAAGGAAAAATTTCTCTCATGTGCAAATTAACTGATAGCAATATCTCCAAATGACAACAATATTAAGTAGGGCAGGTTTTCTTATTATTTCGGCCCAGTTCTTTTAAGTGATAAAGAACCCCACAGTCTACCAAAATCTCACATATGTATTACTTGGAATTAGAGCCCAAGGACAGAGTGACTAAGCATATTAGGAAAAAATGGGAACTCCAATTGCAGAAGGTAGTATCAGTCAAGGACCAGTTAAGATATTTATCAGCCTTCCAGGACCTATGGATCCCTTCTTTACTTAGATATACTTTGACCAAGATCAATTTATGTGGCAAATAGAAGCAATGGGCTTCCAGTCATGCACACCCTCCTTAGAGGCTAGGTGTTGGTGATGCCACGGAGAAGATGCTAGTTATCTGCACATGGTATGGGCCTGCCCAGGAATCCAAACCATGTGGAACACATTCCTTCAGTGCATTAGAACAGTGACTACTGATTATCCACTTTTTGGAACACCCTCATTGTTTTAGCTGTTTACCCTCTCATTTAAACAGTAGAATGTCCCAACTGCAATTGATTGTTGGATCCGTAGTGTACATGCCACCCTATTGGCTTTGATTTCTAAGCATTGGAAAGTCATCCAGGACAATTGGGTGGGACATTTCATTAAATTAAGTAACAATTTGGGGTGATGAGAGAACAGACATTTAAGCATGAAACAGTGGTCAGATGTGTAGTGTATTCTTCTTTTCTAGCTTACTGGAGGAGGACAGGGGTCTTCCCTCCCCTCTTTCTAACTGAAGGAGGAGTAATAAACCCACAGAGTATACGTATATGATTACATTATTTTTAATTCTCGGCTTTTTTTTTTTTTTTGTGTATATTGTCAACTATGCATATAATGTAAAGTAACCCAAGTGTAAGATATCTAAAAAATAACTACTAAAACTTTTTACAATGTTTAAGGGATTTTTGTATATAGATTTGGTATCATATGTAAAAAGGAAGTCTATTATTTAGCCTGTGTTATAGAAAAATAAGATGTTTGGAACAATCAAAAAATATTGCTGTTATATATTGCTATATTTTCGAATAAATTGTGTATAATGAAAAATAAATACATAAAACCACATAAGTCTTGCACTATAAATATCCTGTCCGTGTTACAGAGTTTATTGCTCCAACAGTAATTTCTAAAAAAAAAAAAATTCTCCATGTTCCTTCATGCTCCACCTCTCTGTGCAAATAATGAAGATTTTGTTATAGTCTTGACTAGAAATACAAGCAAAGCTTGGTAATAAAATAGATAAATACATGAAGTTGGAATACAGAGTTTATTCTTATATAGCTGCAAAAGACATTAGATCTCAAAACTAGACCACTGAAAATCTCCCCACATTAGATTTCACATAGATGCCAGCAGAAAATTATCAATCTCAGGACAATCAATCCAGAGGGTTGTATATTTCTCACTGGGGGGTCATCAATTAAGGCTGTAGTAGCAACTAGGCATTGCATTCTTTCATCAAGTATATAACATTGTGAAAAGTAAGAGCATTAATAAGTTATCTGCCTTTGTGAAGAAATCCATCTAGACATTGCATGGTTAGAAAGCTACTAACAATAAAACCCTTCACAATCCATGGTGTTTAAGGTAGTAAACCATTTAAATGTTGTATTCCCATTCTAAAGACTTAAACTGTGCCTGTAGTATAAATAGGACCTTCTGGAGAGACAGGTATGTATCTCAGAGACCATCCTTCTCTGGAACAGGCTCCCCATCCATGTGAAGTAACCACATTCAAGTGTAACTTGGACAACTGGATGGGTTACAGGAAACCCATCCCTGGTTTGGCACCTATGTCTCTAATGAACACAGGCAGCCTTTAAAAAGTTCATGTCCCAGACAACTGCTTGTAAATCCTTCATCTCCCAGGACCCTGCTTACACTTATCAACTTTACGAGAACTTATCAGAAATTTGGGATGCATAGCTAGGCTTAAAAAGGTCTCTGTGGTTGTTAGCCTAGTAAACACCTAGAAACCTATTAACAAAATTAATCCAGTTAAAAACTTGAAGGGTGTATACATCTGACCTTCTCTACTGAAAAGAGGTAATAACAATAACAACTGACATACTGTCAGACCTATCCTGCTGTTTAAATATTGTCACAATAATGCATAACTAGGAAAAAAAGTAATGGTGAAGCACACAGTTCAAACAAAGTGTCTAAATTAGAATTCGGAGATAAATGATGGGTATCCATTATGAAGTCCTTTCTCAGCCCGCTGCTTTAAATTCCTCCTATTTGTTACTTCTATAACAATCTTCAATAATATCAGTATATCATTCTTTTTTTTTTCCTGGCTTCCCCAGTTCCTTGACAGTGGGATTTGGTGTACTGAATAACATGCAATCTTTGCCATACACTGTGTTTTCATTCAGTTAAGCCAGGGATTGATAGCAATTCAATGTGTGGGGCCTACAACTTCATTTTTTATCAAACTACCCCACTCAAATTCTTCTTTTCATTTCCAGGGCCCAGTCCTTTCTGTTCCTTTGTTTGTTTCCATCTGAAGTTTTGACAAGTGTATCAAAGAAAGAATAACTTTTCCATTCTATGATGTATCTCTGCGAAACAGTAGGAAGACTGGCAACCCATATTCCATGAATTGCTTCTGAGTGGTCTTCATAAATGTGGGACTGGTTATTTTCACTCATAGACATCACTAGAGGGACCTTCTAAAATGCTTGTGACTCCAGTGCTTTAAACGTATACAAGGCAGGAATGAAGGCATTTCTTCTGTTAAACAGCAGAAAGCTATAACCTAGACCATATCAGACAGCAGCTATTCCCAACTTCCATGACTTCTTAAACTTTCTCACGTTGTTTTGTAATGCAAAATGTTCATTATGTAATGCCTGAAAAAATAAATTTCACCTCCCTGTTAATGCAGTGCGCTTAACACGTACCAGTTCATACCTTTACTACGACATTTGAGTCTTCCTCTCAATGAAGGTAACTGGTTCTGCCCTTTCCTTGCCATTGAAGAATCCAGTCAAGGAGATGCTATTTTGATAAGCTGTATTTCTGAGTTCATCCAGCTTGATCTGTACTGCTTATTCTGTAATTCCTGTTCTTTGATCTGCAGGGTATAAAGCTCTAGAGATGGCCTTATGCTATCAAAGAAGGACTTTGCTTTTGTTTTGTTTTGTTTTTTTCCATTTTGGAGTCAATGTTTTAAGTTGTTGCTTACACAATTTACCAAATTTTTTCAGTTGTTTTGTTTCCTGTGGTACCTCCTTAAAAAGTATTGAAAAATACTAAATGGAGACACTCAAACTGCTGAAATCTTCTTTGGTAGTCTCCAATCTGTAACTTGCTCCCGCTACAAGGTGTTACTCCTCCTGGGACTGATACAAATGACAGTCCAACAAATGAGCTGCAGAAGTCTCAGATATACTTCAAAATCCAGTACAGAAATATGGTAACAATGCATAGAATTACTTAGTAATAATCATCCCTTTAACTTGAGATAAAGCAATAATTTGCCCTAGACAAGGAGACACATAATAAGTAACACATCCGCTTCCTTTTGTGTCCCTGAATGAATCACAGAGAGCTTTCAAAAGTGTTACTGTAAGAACACAGTATGACAGTATGAGACAGGCAGTAATATGAGAAAAGAAAAATATAGCCACATGACTTCTCAGAAGCATTTTACATTAGTATATAATATTCTACTATGTGTATCTTACTTAATTCTTCATTTTAATTATGCAAGATTAAGGCAGTTACACTGAGCATGAAAATGTTCAAAAATAAAACAGATCAGCATTGAGCTGCAATATGAAAAATATGACTTTGTATCTTATAGATAATGATTCTGCTTGAAGGTTCAGTTTTCACACTCTAGTCAAGTTTTAAGCTAATCAGAAATTCTGTTTTGTTTCTTTGCACTTTCTTGAGGTTCAGCATGATAGACACTCTCATAGAATGAACTGATCCATTTTACTACCTCCCACACACACAGAAAGCTCCGTTGCCTGTTAACACTTTCAAAAACTGATATACGTACTCGGAACAAAATTCAAGCATACCTGTACATTAAGAGGGAAGACACTGTACTGTCTGCTGAAATGGAAAGAGCAGGCATGTATTTCTTGTTCTTGCCCAACTACTACTTTATTTGGCAAGTGTATACAAATGTATAATTTTCTTTGGACATTTCATGGATACAACTCTTAAATAAAATACCTTTCATCACAGATCAAGCAGTAAGATCTAAGGATCTGAGTTTCAAACAGCTCCTTATAAGCTTGCATAATGTAGGTCCTTACAAGGACATGCTTTAAAGAATGTTACTGTATATATAAACCCCATGAGACCATGACAGTTTTTTTAATAAAGAAAGGTCCAGAGCTTAGAAGCACTGACAGTTAAACTTCTGTGATAGTTTCAGATTCTTAGGCTGTAAAAGTTCTATAATGCTATATTTGTAGATGAACTCTATTAAGCAAACTGCATAAAGAACTTGAACTGCACAGCTGACTGCTGCAAATGTAGCACTAAAACAGCATTAAGCTTCTAGAAAAGTAAAGCATGTTGACTGTCATGAAAAATCTTGATTACTTAGGCATACATTTCCCACACCTAGCATTTATTTAGCAAATTCAGACACCTTACATGGAATAATCTTTTTTTTAGGATCATAGGAGGTTACTAGGCTATTCATGATTAAGGTTCAGTACATGAATAAACTATTAAGCCAGTGCTGAGCCTACAGTATTTCATTATCGGACATACTAATTTTGCCTTTACAGAATGCTGTAATACCTTTAAAATTAAACATGCTTAATGACACTGAGTTGAATGCCCAAAAAACAAGAATTTCTTCCTTAGATCCTTGGTAGTGCTGATCCAGGGTCTGTCTTGAGTCTCCAAGAAAAAAATAACAGAGTACCTCCAGAGTACTTACATTGCCTGCAGCTTTAATTTACAATAAAATGGTTGTGCTGATCTTTAAAAAAGATGATTATTACTTATTTAGCTGACTTGAAACAACTAGGGCTTACCCATCCCTTCCACTATGCTGCACAGACAAATGCATTGACCAAAAACACAGCTATTGGAGGGGTAACTTAGAACAGATTTAAAATAAGTGCATATTATGGCAGTCAGTATGTAGGGATATGTTAGAAGCATTTCACAGGGCATGTACCCATCACATTTCTTGACTTGGAATCATTAATGGCATGTTTGTCAGTGCTTAGCAAAACGCAGACCATTAGTAATATGTTTTATAGACTAACTGTTAAAGGACATGAGTACTGTAGCACTGTGACTTATCTATGCCTGTGTCAGTTACAGAATGACCATTATGACTTTGCTCTGAGAAATGATGGCACTCCATTTCATCTGATTCTTGTTTGTTGGTCTGTCATATATAAAAATACATTACTGCCGCTGCCTAGCATCAGGCTGTATTTCAGTCTGCTATGCATTGACAGCATGTTATGTTCTGGACATTTCTTGATGTTGTCAAAATGTTTAGTTTTCATTTGATGCATATACATCACAAAGGTTACTGCTTTTCAGTGGTGTACAGGAAAAAAATTGCCTACATCTCAAAAAGTCACATTCTTGAAAGAAGCCTTGTCCTGCTTATTCTAAACTCTCTTGCACCGTTTCACAATTGTGATGCGATCCTTTGACATTATGTTCCAGTAGATGGCAGTAGTGGATTAAAACAGGGTGTAAGACTTTTTTTTTTTTTGTCACTGATTGGAAAAGTGAAGCTAAGGAGAGAAAAAGTATGAACTGCTGAATCTGCATTCTGTCTTGTATAGTTCCCAAATAAAACGCTGACATCTGAGGTTAGCTTTTCAAAAGATTGCATCTCCTTTGACATTCTGATAAAAAAAAAATCATGAGTTCAGACTGGGTTTAAGTGTGGAATCATGTCTTTGATAATTTTGTCCTGGCCTTGTATAATAGAGATCCATGCCATTGGAACTTGGCACAGCAGAGTTTATTTTTATTATCAGCAGATTGAAAAAATGGCATTTGACCTAAACTGGTGTTTTATGCTGGGTTAAGGCTTTTTGCACCCCCAAACTAGAGGGCTGTATCCCAAATCCCCTGTCATTTAATATAATCAATTCTAAAGTCACAGTTATTCAGAGAACAACAAATGTTTGCTTTTTGCATAAAAAATGAAGTATTTGCTTCCTTCTTTTCTTCAGTAAACTTTGTGAAAACACCAATTTTGGAAGAAAGTCATTGAATTTATCCAATTAAAACACTTCTAGCAAGATTTATATATATATATATATATATATATATATATATATATATATATATATATATATATACATACTCACACACACACACACACACACACACACACACACACACACACACACACACACACACACACACAGAATCTTAAAGATGTTTTTCCACCTAAAGAAAATAAGTTGTCAGAACCTCTCGTGGTGTTGCGGTAGTGTTGTCGCCTCACAGTTAGACGTTGCCCGTTCGATTCTCAGTTAGAGTGTCTTCTGTGTGTCAACATGCATGAATGGATATTCCTTCATTGAAGGCTGTGCATTAGGCCCAGCAAGCCAGCACGTAAAATAAATCTACTGCCAATTATTAGCGGACCGGAGTTCCGCTGTGGCGACCCCTAACCAGGAAAAGCCGAAAGACACAAACAAACTAACCCCTCCTTTTCCAGAAGGTCAAATAGTTAAGAAACTTTTACATTTCCTGGTGAGATAATAGTAGGTGCTCTTTAGTTCATCTGCAAAGTAGTCTTTAGTGATCTGCATTTTAAACTGGGGAGACATTTTCACAACGTTTTAAAATATTTGGAAAAATAGTCTACAGGCATTAAAAACTGCATAAATCACTCCTGTTACTGTTCTCTACAATAATGAAGCTACTGCAATGAGAATTAAGTTTTCTTGCATTGTTTCACAACAGCTTGAATGCTGTCCTGCTCTCAGTACCAAACTACTTGATGCTAAATAAGAAATTCCCATACTTCCAGAGCACATGCACAATAAACATTTCAAAGTATATTTATCTGTCTTTTTTTAAAATTCAGTTAATGGCATACTCAAAAAGAAAACAGTACTTTTGTAGGGATGTTTTAACCTCAGTGTTCCCCATGACATGAACTGCACACAAACTGACTTTTACATTTTCCCACCAGTCCTTGTCACTACTCTGTAGCTGTGCATTAGGGATGGTCAGCAGCCTTCCACTGTTTCTACCGGTACACCTAAACAGTGGACATATGCATACAGTGGGCACTATGAATGCTGTAAGTGCAGCCTAGTGTCTGAAATTAAGCTCAAGATGATGACTGAATCATAGCCACTCATTGAAAGATAAAATGCTTACCATATGCCATCTGAAAGTGAGTCACAGGATCTGCATAGACTGGATTAGAAAAGAAACAATGGTAGGAATGACTCTGCCCAAAGGTTGCTGCTTATTCTAGAAGTTCAGAATGACAAGGGATGAATGATGTTCTGTATGGACACGCAGAAACCCAGCGAGTCAGTGTTCATTGTTGCTCACCCCCCTTTACTGCATGAAGATATCTTTCTCAAATACATGGGAGCTACAGTCTGTCTAACTACTAATATCTTCTACTGGGGTAGTTAACATGAAAGCGCCCAAGTAATGAATAAGTTAGAGAAAAATTAAGCATTCATATTTTTAATATTTGGTGTGTGGGTTTACAGTGATATTCCCTGAATATCGGGTGGTATTCCTTGAATATCCATGACCCACAAATTTAAACATAACTTTTTGGAATTCAGTCAAAAGTCTTCCCTTCTGTTAAAAACTTTACTAAGATGCAACATTTCTACATAAGAGACACAGACAAGTAAATGAGAGAGATGACTTTTAATGAGTAAATATTTAATAGTACTAGTATGTTTTCTGATCAAATTTGAGTATATCTGATAGCCATAACAAATAAAATAACATCCAAATAATTCATTTAATGTTTATTAACCTTTTTCCACAATGTCTAAACTGTAGATCAGAGCATTTATATGTACCTTTAAGAAGCATTTCCAGATATAGGCACGGGCATATAAATGCAGAGCAAGTGCAGGCAGCAGTGCCATTTTAAGAGAACAGTCTGAGTGTTAACGTGTATAAGTGCAGTAGTCAGTCTGTTTATAAGTTTATTTAAGTTTAAGTTACAAAGCCTCATTTCTGATGTTTGTGTGTAATAAAGCTGCCTGAATAGAAGTTACAGAACCCACAAATTTTCATATGTTTTATCTTGACCAGACGAGCGACATGGTGTCAGAACCAGGATCAGAAGAGCTACTTCTTCGAGTCATGAAGTCAAGAGTTGAAGGTGAAGGCATACCAAGCAGGTTGAGTGAAATGGAGCACGGACAAATGAAAAAGAGCCAGAAATGAGCTAAAGGTAAAGAAAACTGCACAAATGATTTATTTGGCAAAGAAAATGAAATGGCACATTTATTAGGCACAAAACGCATTATTAATCAAACGAGCAGCACAAAACATATTATTAAGAAAACAAGAGACAGAAACCATTTTATTAAATGAAATGTTCAAATCCACACCATTTGATAAAACTAGCAAAATTATTCATATGGGGATCAGAATTATCTTTGGTTTGCATAACAAGCATGTTTAAAGTAAAACAGGCACAAGAAAAGTATAATGAACATGATAAGAGATTAAAAGGGCATAACAAATACAATAAAAGGGCAAAATTAAACTTAAAGAGCAAGGTGACTGCATGTTTTTAGTAAAAGACCATATTTGGGGACAAACTACAATTTTGCATTGACTGAAGCCATTCAAAGCATAACTAGAATTGTTTGAAGTATCTCAGAGTATGCAAAGTGTTTGCAGTGTGTGTGCTTTATAATAGTGCAATTATGTGAAAGAGTTTGCTATGTGCAAAGTACAGTTATATTGCAAAGTGCAGTTAAAGTGCAATCATGTCAAAGTATTTCTTACACTAATAAGGAGCAGTTTCATAAAGTACACTGATTTCAAAGTAAAGTACAGTGGTTTCAAAGTGTACTTGTGCTACAAAAACTTATTTGGCAAAGTACAGTTATTTCAAAGAGTTTGTTGTGCTACTGGGCATACTTACAAGTACTGGCATAAAGTTCCAACATATATATTTGTGTGTGCATGTTCATACATAATTTCAAGTACCTTTACTACTGTGTGTTGATATGGCAGAGGCATTTCACAGACCAAGTGTACTTTTGTTTGATCATAATATAGCAGAGAACTGGAGAGTATTCAAGCAGGAATATGATATTTTCATACAAGCAGCCTTTTCTGACAAAGATGCACATACAAGGACAATAATTTTGCTTAAATTAGCTGGAACAGAAGCTATTGAAAGAGAGCGTCCATTTATGTACGTACCAGAAGTGCATGCAGAAGAGGGGGGAAATCATCATATTGTGGTACCGGCTGAATCAAGGGAAGACCCCGAATGCTTAAAATGCAAATTTAGAGAAATATGCAACCCCCAGACAAATGTTACATTAGAGACACACTTATTTTATGCAAGAGACCGAAAGCCAACTGAAACTTTTACAGCTTATATCACTGACTTGAGAAACAAGGTTAAAACATGCAGATTTGGTGACTTGAAAGATGAGTTAATAATGGACAGGCTTGTGTGTGGTGTTAATAGTGCTTGAGTGAGAAAGATTTTGCTTTGTGACAGTGATTTAACATTAAGCAAAGACAAAGATTTGTCAAATCTATGAGCCCACAGAAAGGTACACAAATATACTTACAAGTGATAACAGCATGGTTTCAACTGCTTCTAGAGCAAACAGCATGATACACATGGCAGGCAGAAACAGGCCTAAGCACATGGTAGCAGCAACCCCTGTGAGATCTGGAGCTTTCTAGCAAGTTCCAAGGCTAGCTTAGTGAAAGGAGCATGCTCAGTACAGTATAAGAGTGAGTCAGTAGAACCCAAGTCATGTCTTATTCTTACTGTCGTAACTGTGGTGCCAGTCATGAGTCTAAAAGAGACAAGTGCTTAGCATTTGGTCAACAATGCCACAAGTGCAGGAAATGGAATCATTTTCAAAAGTTTTGTAAATCAAGCAAGCCTCATTCAGTTATTAAGAAAGGTCACTCAAAAAACCAAGTTGATTATATAGAGAGCTGTAACCCTACTTTCTATGTAGATGATGTATCAGTGGTCGGTGAAAAGGTTAATGCAGTAGATTTATTGTCATAGAATGGAAGTATTTTGTACTGTCCTGATCAATGGAAAGCCCACAGAGCTCAAAGTAGATACTGGTTCAAAGTGTAATGTGATGTCAGCAGAAATATTTATTAAAATGAGAGCTGGTGAGCAACTTATTTTAGTCAATTGTGTGAAGCTTGTTGCTTATGGAGGTGACGAGATTCAAACTGAAGGCTCAGTGATGCTTTCATGCTATTTGGCTGGGAGCAGTTACAGCTTGCAATTTTATGTAGTCCAAAGACCTGTGCAGTCATTATTAGGTCTCAGAGACAGTTTGAAAGTGATACTGCTTTCTTTTACCAAAGAAGTCCATCATGAAAGCACATGTCCCAGTACCAGCTTCAGTGATACTATTTTATCAGAGTATGGTGATGTGTTTGATGACACTCTGGGCAAACTTCCAGCTGTGTGCTCCATGAAAGTAGACCCAGAGGTCAGTCCTTTGATTAGACCAGCAAGAAGACTACCAATAGCTATGCAGGACAAAGTTAAGGTCCAGTTAGACAAATCTTCACTACTGACTACATTCAGTACCCCATTTGGTAGATACAGATTCCTCAGGATGCCTTTTGTAATAAATTCTGCCAGTGAAATCTTTCAGCGTGCAATGGAGCAAATTTTTTCAAGCTACCTGTATGCAATAATAGTTGATGATTTATGAGTTGGAAGTAATGGTGAAGCACAACATGACAGAAACCTCAGGAATGCTCTAGACAGAGTGTGTGAAGTGAATGTAAAGCTCAATCCTGTGAAGTGCAAATTCAGATTACCAGAAGTTACTTATGTAGGTCATTTATTTACCTGTACAGGCTTACGACCAGATCGTTCCAAGCAAGAAGCCATTCTTAAGATGCCAGCTCCAGACAATGTCCAAGCTCTACAAAGTTTTCTTCGTATGGTTAACTATTTCAGCAAATCTATCCCTAACTTTAGTGAGTTATCAGCACCTTTAAGAGAGCTGACACACAAAAATGTTGCATTGTCATGGTTAGAACAACACCAGAGACCATTTGATAATCTCAAACAGCAAACTGCTAATCCTCATACATTAAGATACTATGATATCCACAAGCCAGTAGTTCTTTCCTGTGATGCTTCAAAGTTCAGTCTTGGTGCAGTTATCCTTCAAGAGGGCAGACCTGTTGCCTATGCATCTAAAACTCCAAAATGAGATGCAGTATGCTCAAATTGAGAAGGAACTTCTGGCAATTGTGTTTGCATGTTTGAAGTTTCATGATTATATTTATGGCTGAGCAATACAGATAGAAACTGGCCATCAACCACTAGTTACTATTTTAAAGAAACCTATGCATTCAGCTCCAGCAAGACTACAAAGAATGATGCTTAAATTGCAAAAGTATAATTTCAAAATGGTCTATACAAAAGGTAAACTTCTTTATCTGGCTGATGCCTTATCCAGATCACCCAGAAATACCACAGAACAGCTTGATGCAGAGAATTTTGACTTTGATATCATGGAAGTGTGCAATTTTTCTACTGCAAGACTTGATGAGCTGAGAGATCATACAAAGACTGATACAATTTTTGCAAAAGCTCAACCACTTCATCAATGTAGGATGGCCGTCAAAGCAATCCTGTGTACCACCAGAAGTACAACCTGACTTTCCATACAGAGATGAGATGCTGATGGAATATGTCATCATTTTCAAAGGTCCAAAAGTTATTGTTCCTACTTCCTTATTATGGGAATACATTCAGATTTTATGCTGTGGCCACCCAGGTTCCAATTCTAGCAAAAGAAGGGCAACAGGACTAGTATTTTGGCCTTCTCTAGCAAAAGACATTGATAAAGTGCTTTATTCTTGTTCAATGTGCAACAGTACTAAGTCGCATTTGCAAAAAGAGCCACTTCTGCTAAGTCAGATACACTACCTTATCAATAAAAAAAATATATATATATATATATATATATATATATATATATATATATATATATATAAAACTACCTTGGTCAACAGTAGCAACTGACATATTTGAGTGAAGCAGTCATTATTTAGTGTTACCTAACCTAATGTCCAATGTTGTTATTACTAAGAATAAATATCATTTCTCAGTCCATTGTAGTGCACACAAAGTGATGTCTGACAATGGTTCTCAGTTTTCCAGTCAATTGTTTCAAAGATTTGCTAAAGATTGGGACTTTATCCATGTTACTAGCAGTCCTGAATATCCTCAGTCAAACAACCTTGCTGAACATGCAGTACAGAGTGCAAAGCAACTACTAGAGAGGTCAAAGCATGACAATACCAATACCTTCTTGAATTTACTTAATCTCAGAAATATACCCCGTGACAACCTACTTGGCTCGCCTGCTCAGAGACTTCTATCTAGGCAAACCAGAACAACCTTGCCTATCATTTCTAGTTTGTTGGTACCTAATGCTAAAAAAAAAAAAAACAGAGTAATCAAAGCCCAACTTTTTAAGAAGGATTCTTCTCAGAAGTTCAGCTATGATAAAACAAGCAGATTTCTTCATCCATTAAAAGAAGGAAAGACAGTGAGGATGCAAATGGCAAAAGGTTTTGACCGAATTGGTCAAGTGAGAGGTATATGTACCAAGCCGAGATCCTACTTATTGGAATCTGAGGGTATAGAGTACAGGAGAAACCACAGATATCTTCTTCCTGTATCAGAAGTGATATTGCAGCATTGTACCTGTGATACAGACTCTAGATCTCAGAGCAACCCAGACAATGTTCATACTGAGGAACATGTCACAGTATTCATTTCTGTTCCTGATGACGTCCCAGATGCCCCCAAAGTTGAACAGTCCTTGAAAACAGGCCCCGTTGATAGATCCAGTTCTGACTTTTATGTTACATGTTCAGGTCATATTTCCAGACCAAGTGTAAAATACACAGCAACATGGATATAATTGTTTTATATGTGTCTAATTTTGTATGCCAAATAACTACTTCTGTATAATTGCATGTCAAAAGCTCATTTCTATAAATTGCATGTCATTGATTACTGTCATTTCATGTAAGGACTATTTCTCAAAGAGGGAGGATGTAGAACAGAGTGTGTGTGTGTATATACCTTTAAGAAGCATTTCCAGATGTAGGCAGGTGCATATAAATACAGAGCACGTGCAGGCAGCAGTGCCATTTTGATAGAACAGCCAGAGTGTTAACATGTATAAGTGTAGTAGTCAGTCTGTTTATAAATGTATTTAAGTTTAAGTTACAAAGCCTCATTTCTGATGTGTTTTTGTGTAATAAAGCTACATGAACAGAACCCAGGAATGTTCGTCTGTTTTATCCTTACCAGATGAGTGACATAAACCACATCAATTTATATAAATATGTTCAAAAAATTGAGGTAATACTGGTATATCACCACAAAGAAAACAAATTATATATATAATAGTGATATATTACTACATTCTCAGAATAAAGGTCTGAATTTATACAGATAAATACTGCAGACATTGAGTTTCAAATAGATTTTTCTAGAGGCTGGCGTAAGAAGGGTCAAAAGAATGACCATTGCCATCCCTACTGACAGAAAGCTCTAATAATTAAAAATGTGATATATATATATATATATATATATATATATATATATATATATGTGTGTGTGTGTGTGTGTGTGTGTGTGTGTGTGTGTATTTAAACAGAAATCAGTTTGCATAATCTTATAATGAGACGTAAGAGTCTGCTAAAAATAATCCAAAGTTTTAATATCATGATAGATTATATTTGTATATAAAGTTGAATATAAATTTTGAACATCATAAATCCAGAAAAGCACTATAGAGCAGAACCAATAAGTGCCACAATCAGGGTTGTTTTCAATAACCAACCCCTTTAATATAGAACAAGCATAAATATCCACCAACAGTTAACGCTTAATTAAAATAACCGTGTTTTTGTCTTTTTAACAGAAAGACTTCATCAGATGCAACAGACAAATTTTGAACATCAGTCACTCCCCAAAACACATCTATATTTCACTTAACATTTTATAATTAAACGAAAAAACCTTTAGAGTTCATAATATAAGATGGCAAAGAAATTACCTTTATTACATAACTATTTATAATACAGCCAATATTATCTAAACTACTACCAAGTTTTATTACTATAGAAGATCCCTGATGGTTTAACATATTGGTTATGTATTTTAGGCTACAATAAAAATGAGCTTTATGAAAAATAGCCTAAATGAATACCTTTCTATATGAAGTCTTAAAGCTTGGCTAAAAAATTTCAGAAGTGGAAATTGGAAGACTGCAATCTGTAGCATTGTCTTGTAAATGAGACATGCACATAGCACGATAATGTTAGTTATTACAAAATAAAATACTTGTATATTTGTCTGCTAGTTATATAACCATACATGTCTATTTTTAAATCAATTCAACTGTGCCATTCTGTCCTATTTGAATTTTATTGTATCTTATTTTTATTATTCACAAAGTCTTTAAAAAGATATTCCTTTTCAAAATTAACAATAGCACTAAACTATTCCCCATATTATTGTTAACTGGAGGAATAAAACAAAGTTAAGTCACAATGGGGCTTATATCTAATGGAATACTAGTACTAAAACCATTATCGTCAAGCTCAGAAAAACACTAAAAGTATACTAAGTGTACACGATATGTATTCAAGAACATCCCTACCACATTGTTTGTGTTTTCTAGTCACTCAGAAAGATTACACTGTGTCCATATAGTCTAGACTTTGTGGTAACCTTTATGAATCCCTGTCAATATTTAAAGCTCAAGAAAATCAGTAGGAAAACTAAAATTAGGCGGGAAGAAGTTGTGAGTTATGCCTGTGTTACCTGTTCACTTACAACAGCGTACACTTAGTGTAGGCTTTATTGAATCCCGGGGGAAAAGATCATCTTCTCCTAAGATAAAGTATCATTTAAGATGTTGGATTCACTACCATCATTCCTACAGTGCCAATAAAACTTTAAATATAGCCTTCTACATAATTTAAATATATCTTTCTATAAAGAATACATATGAGGAAGTACAATAGGAACAAACTTTAATTATTGCTGTAAACTGCAATAAATAATGTCTCACAAAGAAATACCAGAGATGTTAATTTTGGCTTCACCAAAGGCATCACCACTAGTCTCTGTTTGAATAAATGGAAAGATCACAGCAGGTATACAAAAAAGCAATCAGTTTTTAAAATCACTGTTGATACACTTTGATTGATAGTTAATATAATCCTCTGTTGAAAACATTCCTGGGGTTTTATTAATGTAAACGCCTTGTGTTAAGCCTACACATGTTGGCAGACATTGCATGACAACAAGTGGTGCTCATTGAATATGCAAGCCACTAAGCAACCCTACGTATTATGCAGCATCTGTCATGGTCAGAACACTTGCTAGTGGCCACACTGAGGTACAGATAGGCTCGAGCACACAATATAAACAACAGGTTGTAAAAAAGCTCAAACTGAAGAAGCACCACAATACAAGGCATGGGTAACTTCAAATACATAAATTAAGAGGCAGGGTGGACTTAAAGGGAAAATGTAGTTGTATATAAGTAGTTTATTGTACAAACACCAGCAATTTTAATTATTGATCACTATAAAAGTAATCATGTCCACTCAGGGACACATCTACATAAAAAAGGAAATAGAGAGGGACACAGCTACAGTGTAACAAAGTGAATCTGTTTCATACATATAATAGGTAAATTGGACAACAGATTCCAAAAAATCAGTTACAATGGGGATACTGCATGCATTACAGGTAGTTTACATTTATGGAACTGCACTGGTAAGATCCTGTATACTGTGAATGTAAACAAAGGAAAAATTGACATACAAATGATTTATGTCTGAACATTCATAGAGGTTAAAGAAATGCAATGCTTCCCTTGAATCATATGTGTGAAGGAAAGAATGGAAAAGTTGTAATGGCAATGTTCACATGTAAAAATGGTCACATATTGAGAAGAATCATGCACGCCTGTGAATTCATTCCAGTAATATTATTGTGTCTGTAAACAATCATTCGTGGCAGTAACCTGCATGTTGTGAATGGTAGAAAGTATGACTGTTCATACATGATGTGCATTTATGTACTGTAATCCAGAAGGATCTGTCATATATACAGAACTGTCACACTAACTAGCATATCAACATAATAGTGTACTATTGACAGTTTTTTCACTTCTACACCACAAGTAAATTATTATGAGTTCCCAGAGAAATGAAGTTTAGGGATAAAGTGTATTTTTATAAGTAAATCCCCTGATTTCCCAACTTGCTCCTATGTAGTATTACAGTAAACACATTTTGCCATTTCCATCTGATATCTTTTCACCTTAGTAGGTAACACTGTCCTTTTTATTGGATATTGAGTCCTTGTATTTACACTGTGCTCTATCAGTTTGGTACCGTCTGGCTTAGCAGAGAATGCGTCTGCTTAGATTTCTATACCTGGGTAGGAGACATCTGCTGTGACAACACTTCCTCATTCACTGAAATGTCATTAAGGCCTTTAATGAGAAGGTCTTCTACAAGATTCCCCTTTACTTCCTCCTGTAAGCACAGCAAATACAAAGTGCCAACAACCCTTTAGCATGGTTGGGTTCCATCATGTTAGTCTGGTTGTGTTTGTGTTATCTGCTGCTACCCCCTCAACATAATTAAGATAACCTACCTTCCTTACAAGGCATAATTAACATAACCTACCTTCCTTACATGGCAAAAAGGCCCTTCTTATGCAGCATTAAGCTTATTTCCCAACAGGAATACTCACCATTAGTTTTTGCCCTGCAGAATATTTTCATGCTTTTGTTGTTTGGTCACACCAAACCTTTTTCTGCTGGTGTGTTTGAGCTAGGTCCTCCTGTGACAAACTCATGACAAACTTATTCCTGAAATTTAGTATGTACACTACAACAAACTTTTTGTGGGACTCGTGTTCATTGTCCAACTCATCAAGAATTAAGTCTAGAGGTTCTCTCCTGTTATGACCAAAAGAAAGAACAAAAGGCAAAAAAAAAAAAAAAAAAAAGCTGCGGAATCATGTGACACCTTGTATGAAAAGAGGAAGTAGGACACGTTTGTTCCAGTCCCATTTAAACTGGTCTGTAAATGCCCTTAGCAGGTTATTAAGAGTGCCATTAAATCTCTCCACCAAACCATTTTTGTAGATGGCAAACTGCATCTTTTAAGTACTTTATCCTGCAGCAGGCCCTGCGTCTCTATATTTCTAAAGGAAAATATACCATACTACAAATTTCAATTAGAGTTTTAACCACCTTTTCTGCCTAAACAGAGGACAAAGTCACTTAAAAAGATAGTCAACTGCCGCCAAGATATACCTGTGATGCCTGGGGTAACAGACAAAAGGCACCAAAGTAGCCTTAGCTGTTTCTGTTACATTGTCTAGCTGTCAGTACTGTTCACGTCTTCCAGTACCCTGAGATATTTTTTGGAACTTCTAAACAATGCATTTTTTATAAGCCTCCTCTTTGTATGCTTTATTCCTATAAGGCCTAAAAAAAGAATGATGGCCATAAGTGAAAATCTTTATCATTTGCTAGGTTCCTTCTCCTTCTCTTCCTACACCACATCCAGTAGTCCATCCCTCTGCCCTTCAGAGTCCAAAACCTCCACATATTTTGATAGGTAGTATCTGACAGCTATGCCAGTTACACCTCTCTCTTCATGACCCTCTACAGTTCTTTCCATTGAAAGTCTGGCATCTTTTGACAACTGTGGCTCAGTGTTAGGTTTACTGCTGCCAACTATCCCATCATCTGAAGAAAGACTCTCAAGAAGACACCTTTGGCTTGTACTCAGTCTTATTGCTACAATCCAGCTACTCTCCTAAAATAAGCATAGCACTGGTCTTTGTCAGAGGTATTGGCACCCGATGGGTCTCCACACTTTTGCCTTCTCCATGTGCTTGTCTCCATGACTGGCTGTGAGTTACTGCATATACCTAAGGTATTCTTCAAGCAAAGTCATCTCATATGTCAGTCTCATCTGATGGGACATCATCAGAACTGCCACTTGTTTGTCTCTTTGGTCTACTTTCCATTCCAAATGATCCTTGACCAACAGTACATGAAAAGGTGCCCTTCCCATGGTCTTAACTGGAGTAGATTAGAGAGTCAAGTGACCAAAATAACAACTGCAGTGTTAACACTAGTTATCTCTAATACAGTATCCCTCATAGCAAAGTTTTCTTTATCATCTTCCAGGACAATGTACAGCTCTTTGTGATAATCTAAAGCAACTGCAGTTTGAATACAATCCACATCATCTGCATTACAACCTTTGTTAGCTTCCTCATGAGACTTTTGTTTCCCAGTCTGCCTCTGAGGTTATTTAGACCATATATGCCCAACTTGATTACATTGGAAACATCAAGCCCAACAGCCTTGACATATTGGAATCAGGGTCTTCTCCCTCTGCCTGTAAAACCTGTTGCAATGTTTGGCACTACTCCCCGTGGGTTACAATATACCTGTGCTCACAGCTAGGTAAACCTCACTTGTGCAGTTGCACTCTGCTTGTTAAATAGAGATCACCTTTTATACCCATCACTTCAGTTAAGGTATATTCACAGCCTGTCAACCAGATCCTCCTACCCTCGGTACTAGGTGCCCTAGAATTTCAAATGTAATATCTAGACATCTGTTCACCTATCTAAGAATATAAGTGTATATTTTTACAATGAAAGCACTAAGATTGTTTTCTAATGTTCTTCTATATTCCCTAAGTTTTCATCTATAGGTTTCCAAAAGAAAACTGTTTACATCACAGCAGTCAACATAATTAACATCTGACATGTTGCTACTACCATGCATATCTTTACCCATGAGCAAACAAGTTAAACAAATCTAACTCCTTGTCTTTAGTCACTTCAATTGTAATTATGCATTCTTTCAAAATAAAACTGTCAAGGACATGTCCCTGTTTACATTGATAAAATAATGTATTACTGAACTCTGCATCTAAACTCTGCATCTAGGGTGAGTTTTCCTCTCAAAAACTCAAAGGTGTCTGGCAACAAGTTATGATTTCCTTTACATCCTGGCACTTCTCTCTCTTTCTCATTTTCTCTTCAATGCTGATGCCCATGCTCCTTCTATGGCATCTCAAGCTCTGTGTGCCTCATCTATAACTCCACCACTAGGTACTTTAATTCAAGCCGAATTTTAACATCACTCGAGAACACATTGACTGGTCACACCTCTAGTCCTTGTCCTGCTGTCTCCAGTTTCAGTAGAATGATGTTTGAATGCACACAAGGCATTAAGTCCTCTTTAATCCAACCAGTATGTAGAAGACCTTCTGATTTACAATCTTTAATCAGCTGTGCCACTGGTATCTTGGAATATTCCTCAGATCTTATCTTATTAGTGACCTATCTGTTATAACTAAAAATAAAATGACTCTGGTACAGTGTATTCTACTATATTCTCTACCTTGTTGCTGCAAGGGTATGTTCACTTTTTGTTGAGAGGACAGTTTGCAAACTATAATAGTCCAGTTTACAGTATATACCACTACTATCACTAAACTATTTGATGAATGGATGAGGTTTGAATCCACTACTGCTCTTAACTTGTTCAAGATGGCATCTCTCATTCAAATCCAAACGACGTTGCCAATGTACTTGCCAACAAATTCACTGCTAACTTCACCCCCCTGTGACTATTACCTATAGACCAAAACTCCTGCAATCTCATACCACTGCTTTTGTCACTAAGGAACATGTTTTGAAGGTGTTGAATAAGCCTAGATATACTTCCTCCTTGGGACCTGATAATATACATGGATACTAAGGAAGTAGTGTCAGTCATGCCTACTTAAACTAGCTACAGGTTTTGTCCCTAATGAGTGGCATACTGCATATATGATGCCCCCATGTAAGGGTGGCCATACCACCTTCCATTAGAATTAAACAGCCTAAGGAGCCTTAATTGCAAGACCATGAAATGAACAATAACTAACTATGATATTTTGTTTGACTAAACCATCTGAAATTTGATTTTATCAAGATAGCCTGTCTGTTAAATCTGGTTAAGTTCATAGAGAGAGTCATGTAGGCAGCTGATAGTGGCTAAGCAGTGCATACAGCATGTTGAGACCTGGCCAAGGCATAAAGGGATGACTATGGATATCTAATCAGTCGACCACAGAACTAAATACCACTACATCTGGGAATTGCAAATTTCTGTTTCTGCATTTAAAACAGAATGTTCTAGTGCTGATTTAAATACTTTTCTTTCTGCTGTGGTGGATTTCTACATTTAGAACTGGTTTAACCAGTTATCTCTTGGTAAGATTAGGGGGTGGTGGCATTATTATGGGTGACATTTGCTACTGGTTACAAATGTGTTGTTTGATTGGGCGTGTACTCTTGCTTTTTCTTTCTTTAAACTCTGGGTGTCTGTGGATGTCATCCTTCTACTCCATGCAGCTTTATGAGGATGCCTGAGGATACTTAATCGGACATGATCACAGAACCAAACCGCACTACATCTGGGAAGTACCGCATTAGCTGCAGCAGGGCTGTGCACTCGAGAAGATTTTATGACAGTTTCAAGTGCTTGCACCATTGGGTTATGTAAACAAACAAAAAAAACATGAAGTGGTGTCACCTCTGGCACTTAGTTATTAGGTGATGTAGTAAGATGACAACAGTACCTAACTGGACATGCCCACACACTCCTGTGGATGCGTGAGCACAGCTGCATGCACTTAAGAACAGTTGCAGGGAGCCATAACACTCCGGGCAGAATTCCTTCTTGTGGAAGATAATTATTTTCTCTTTCTCTGCTTTTCCCAGTTGTGGGCACTCTATGCCTAAGTTTAATCCTTGATGTGGTCAGTAAATTTGTGATAAAACTGCTGTTGTGGCATTCAAGCTAATTTATGGCTGCCTTTAATAAACCCTTACTTACTGCAGTTGTCTTTCTAAGTTTTGCACTCGTCATTTGCTGTCTGCTGCAGGCATTCTAAGCCTGAGTCCAGCTGTTGCTGTAGATTATTAATTGTCTCGTCACTGTATTTGAGCCATATCATTTGTACTGAGCCATTGTAGTGACACTCGAGCCAAATCATTCATAGTGAGCCATTATAATGGCACTCAAGCTAAATCATTCATATTGAGCTATTGTAGTGGTACTCGAGCCAAATCATTTGTACTGAGCCGTTGTAGTGGCACTCAAGCCAGATCATTCATACTGAGCCATTATAGTGGCATTCGAGCCAAATCATTTGTACTGAGCCATTATAGTGACACTCGAGCCAAATCATTCATACTGAGCCATTGTACAGTACTTAAGACAAATCATTCATACTGAGCTATTCTAGTAGCACTTGAGACAAATCTCTTGTACTAAAGTAATTGTTGTGGCAACTGAGCCAAATCTCTTGTACTAAGCTGTTGTTGTGACACAGAGCCAAGTTTGCAGTTGCTGTTTCACATATTCATTAGTTGTTACATTTTTACTGTACTTTGTACTCTTAATTTATTAATACTGTATGCATATAACTCTGGTGCTTTGACCCATTGTCCATCCTAGTGTTCTAGTATATAGACATGGCCTATAAATTAATTTCATTAGCACTCATTAGTACTCTATTTTTCTTCCGGTGCTAAATATCAAGTAGTCATAGATCACATTACCATCTATTGCCAGCTTGACAGCAATAGGACCATTGATGCAATGCAAGCACTGCTCATGCTTGCTGAGAACTGTTTGGTTCTTCCTTTAAATCATTCCAGATGTGAGATTTGCTAGCATCTACTAACCTTGGAGGTCAATGTCTCTTCAGTGACTGTACAGTGTAATGTGCATGTCATCAGTTCCTCCACCCACCTCACACAACCATGTCCACCATGTCCTAGACAAACAAATAAGCCTTCTTACATTGAGGTACTTAAAGCATTCCTTCCTAAACCACAATGTCCTCCTAGATGAAGGTTTAGTATTAAGGACACTTAGCGTCACACTAACAGGCATACAACATACACCAACACTACAAAAAACAGCTACTGTCACTCATCTCGTGGGCCAAAGCCCTTATGGCAACAAGGCTTAGACAGTATGTCTCATAATGTCTGAATTATAGGTGACTTCATAGTTAGACACACAGATGCATGACTCATGCTGCTGAGAAAGGACATAGTGCTGATTAGTCGATTTTCAGGTGCCAGGATCCACACTGTAACTAGGGTACTCAAGTCTCCTCACCTTAAGTACACATATGACATGATCATAGTGCATATGGGAGTAAATTATGTGAAACATACCTCCCTGGATCATATGAAGACAGACATGATGGTGCTCTTAGAATATGCATCAGAAATTGCTGTGAAATTAGTACTGGACAAGATACTAAACTCAGAGAGAATGATGCCACAATGCAAACAAAAGATAACAAACTTCAGTTATTAGCTTTGCTGTGGGTGTCATTCTAAGGCAATCCAATATGTATCAGCCTGGGAGGAGATGACTGACAACCTGCCTGCTTTACTAGAGAAAGGCTGGATCAAGGGTTGCCACCTTTTCAAATGCCCAAAGTGGGACATTTTTTGTCGAAATGTGAAATTTTGCAGTACAACACATATCCACGGCCAATGTAAAGGGCAGAACTTTACTTTTTTTGCCAAAATAAAAACTTATTTGTGTAGTATTTAAGTTGGTTACACTATTTCTTATAGCATTTAGGTGTTTCGAATACAAAATAACTGATTTATGCAACTATTAAAGAAAACTTAGGAAATATTTTTTATCCTAAAATCTCAGGACAATTGCCATTTTTTAGTTGTTTCAGCAGGACACAACTGCCCAAACAGGTACTGTCCCTCACAAAGAGGGAGAGGTGGTAACCCTAGCCGCATCACTCTCCTCATGGCTACCCTATAATGGCCAGGAATTTTTCCTTCCAATAATACCTTTTTCAGACAAGGTCAGTCTCCTCAAATTACCTACTCAGCCAATTAAACTCAAAATTATATAAAGATATAGCTGCTCAAGGATGGAAAAATAAACATGAAGTTATACCGCTTAAAGGCATTTTTATCTCTTGAAAATATAGATATCTGCATAGTTACTGAAACATGGTTTCTGAACAGTGGTAGCACCCCAAAGTGCAAGGTTTCAATGCCTTCCACTCTTTCACACCAACAAAGAAAATGATGGCATTACTGGAGGGGTTGTGTTTGTATTCCTAAGAAGGCATGCAAACTACAGACATGTAAGCCAGTGCAATGATCTTGAAATCCTCCACTTCCTTTTCACAGTAAATATATCTCTGTACCATATCATAACCAACTGCCTTATGACCTCCATCTCACCAGCAGCCCAAAAGGTATATTTATGCAAACTGACGTCCCTCTTTATCTACCCTAACACTATCTTCACGATATACTTCAACTATCCCTCCTTTATCTGGGAATCCTATAGGACCGCAAAGAAATATGTACAAAGATTCTGGACTTTTTTAATGCCATCTTCCTAAACCAATTGCTTCAAGTCCTAACAAGGGGTTCAAAGACACTGGACATAGTTCTTACCAATATAGCTACCCTGTACTCAACACCTACAGTAACCTCATCACTGTTTATATCTGAATGGCATTCGGTAGCACTCACTAGGAGGGTAAAACCTGACTTACCATAAAGCCCTTCTGTCTTTAGAGGCTATTCTAAGCCAAACCTAATCCAGCTAACTGATGAGCTGATGAAATGTATGTGGTCTCCTCACCTCATTGACCCCAGTTTGCATGCTGTCACATTTCATAGGCTCATAGGTAGGTACAAGGCTATTGGCCCTAGGGCCTATATGAGCCTAGCCAAATGGTACACTGGCTTTTGCCACCCAAGAAAATTATTTTCCTGTGCCCCTGTCAAGCAGAGCCACAGAAGTGATCCCCGGGGTGAATTTCCTATCGCCAATCCAATCATCAAGATTTTTCTTGAAGAGTGCTAATGAGGAGCTTTGTTTGATATAGAAAGGTAGTTTGTTCCAGAGTATGGGAAGTCTCTGGGACAGGAATCTATCCCTCCAGCATGTTCTGTTTATTGTGGTGACAAGGTTTAGGTCCCTAGAGTGTGTAGCTCAGAGGGATTGGAATTTCTTTAAGTGGAGCATGTCCAACAGCTCTGGGTTTGACATAGCTTTGTATGTTAGGCAGAGATCGCCTCTGAGTAGGCGATATGTGACAGAGTAAAGCTGGAGCTTTTTGAGACGGTCTGCATAGGGCATCTGTTTGAGGCTGGTAATCCTCTTTGTGAGGTATTTCTGCGGCCTTTCCAGTTGTTGTAGATGTCTTGTGAGGTACATACCAAAAGGGGCGTTGTACTCTATAATGAGTCTAATGAGTGATGAGTAGAGGGGAACAATGACCTCTTTTTTCCTGGATGAGAAACTTTTTGTGATGAGGTGTGCCACGCAGAAGGATTTCCTGACTACTGTGACAATGTGATTATCAAAGGAGAGACTACTGTCCACCTGTGTCCCAAGGTCTCTTATCACACTTTCAGTGTTATGTAGACTATCGCCTATGCAGTAGTTCATGGGTACAGAGTTTTTACCAAAAGGGATGACAATGCACTTTTTGGCATTAAGCTTGAGGCCATGGCTTTGACACCAGGCATCTGTCTCAGTGAGGCCCTTTTGCAGGATGCCCACATCATTAGGAGTTTTGATTATGGCTCCTAGTTTGCAGTCATCTGCGAATTTTGTTAGCCAATAACCTTCTGTGTTAGCCTGTACTTCAGAGAAGAAGATACCAAACAGGAGAGGACCCAGGACTGAAGCCTGTGGTACTCCACTTGTCACTGGTCTGAAGTTGGATTTAGAGTCTGCTACTTTCACAATGTGGGTTCTGTCAGTGAGCCAGTTGGCAACCCATCTTGTGACATAGGGATTTATACCTAGTTTAGTGAGTTTATCTATAATTCCAGAGTGGGGGATGGTGTCAAAAGCCTTGGCGAGATCTAGATAGGCTGTGTGAACCACCTTACCTTCATCTATGGCTTTGGTGACCACTTCAAAGAAGTCTATCAGGTTTAGGAGGCATGATCTGCCTTTTACAAACCCTAACTGGGTAGGGTCCAGAATATGGAGATTACCAATGTCATTGTTTATAAGTTCCATGATGATACGTTCCATAGCCTTGCAGACCAGGCTTGTCAGGCTGATGGGACGGTAGTTACCAAGGACCATGGTGTCTCCCCCTTTGTGGAGTGGGATAACCATTGCTGTGCACCATTCAATGGGCACAAAGCCTGAGGTGAGGCTATGATTGAACATGGTACTTAGGTGGGGTGCCAGTTCGTTCTGTAGTTCATGTAGAATGCAGCCTGGAATGTTGTCAGGTCCCATGGATGCTGTGTTCTTGGCTTTGGAGCCGTGATTACAGGAACTTTGCATTCTTCTGATATAGAGATGGGCCCTTTAGGGGGTGAGAGAGGGGTAACGTTAGGACTGAACCTATCTGCCAGGATGCTGGCAATCTCAGTTGGTTCTGTATATTTAGTGCCATTGTGCTGAAACTCAGAGCAGATCTGAGTGTTGCCATTGAGATTCTTAACATAGCTATAGAATGCTTTGTGGTTGTCTTTAGAATCAGTGGCAATTTTGTTTTCATAACTAGCTTTGGAGGATTTTATGAGGGATCTCAGCTTCTTTCTTAGGCTGACCATGGAGTTCCTCCAATCATGGGATTTTACTCTTTTTTGCAACAGTTTCTTTCTTCTGTTGTAGAGTTTGTTTATGACAGAGGACCACCAGATTGGCTTCCTTTTTTTGGAGGATAGCATCTTGGTTCTGTTAGGGATTGCACAATCAATGCACTCCTGTAAGTGCTTATAAAGTGCATTTGTATAGGATTCATCAGTCGTACCTCTATGGTCCATCAGCATGGGTGTCGTGAAGTTTGCCACTTCTGTCTTAAGAAGCGTGAAGTTGGCTTTGGAGAATTTTTTTATGGTGGTTTCCCTAATGGGGGGTGGGGTTGGGATGTGGATGTCTAGGGCGATTAGCTTGTGGTCGGATCTGACCAACAAGGAACTGACCTCTGGTGTGGATGCCCATGTTGTTAATGACCAGGTCTATGATATTGTTGCCCCTGGTGGGGGTGTGGATAAGTTGATCCAAGGTATTGGAATTTATGAATTCCAGAAAACGTTAAGCACAAGAGTTGGTACATGAGTAGTTTTCTCAGTTAATGGTGGGGTAGTTGAAATCGCTTATTATTAGGTTGTTAGGTTGTACCCTAATATTTTCCAGTGTATCAAGTAATGAGGAGTGGGAATCCTTGGGCATGGTGGGGGATCTGTAGCAAGCTACAATTTGGATTGCAGTCTTGCCCAGAGTTAGTTACACTTGGATAATCTCGGATGCATTATTTTGGGCAACTAGCCTGGGGGAGTGGATATCCTTAATGAATATGGACACGCCTCCACCTTTAGTCTTTCGGTCCAGGTTAGGTGGCCAAAAGGTGTGGTATGAATTATAGCCTGGTAATGCAGGAGTGCTCTCTGGAGCCTTGAACCACGTCTCTGTCACTGCACAGATGCCGATGTTTTCCATTTTAAGGAGTGCCTTGAGTGAGTGCATTTTGAGGTTTAGATTTCTAGCATTACGTAGTATTACCCTCAGAGTTTGCTTGCTTATAACTGTTATGGTGGTGAATTTGTCATTTAAATCTTGCCTAAAAAAGGCACTATAGGGGTGGCAAGAGCCTTAGCCAGTATCCAGAATCCCAGGGGCAAAAGGTGCAGCCCATCTCTGGCAAAGCATCGTGGTTTGTCGATCATGTTATCCCAGGCAGACAGATACTGGATCCCCTTATATAACACCAGAATGACACCAGAAGCTTAGTCAATTGTTGAAGTCAATACTTTTGTCCTTGTGAAAACAATAATAACTGAAGAGTGCACCATGAACTGTATATTCAATAATGACCCAAATAGTCCATAGAATATTCCATAAAATCCAACATTTAATGCTGCTAAAAACAAGGAAAAAGACTGCAGTTAGGTAAGCGCTTTCACGTTTGTATCAACGCTTCTTCAGACATCAAAAGGCAGTCAAGAACATGGATGTTTAAATACTAGCAATGACATCACTACCTGTTCAGGTGTAACAAATCAGAAATAAACAAAAATGTTTAAAAATACATACATTAATTCACAAAACTGATGGTAATAATATATTGCTAGATATAGAATACTTATATCATATGTATTGTTTTATTAATAAATATAGAACCTTATAGATGAAACACCCCGCATTGCATATAGGAATATGCTGTCTCTTAACAGGTTATTATGTTATGATAACAACTCCGAAGGGCATAGACAATCCGACAGATGTGGCACCTTCCCTTGCCGTTCCTGTAATCAATGTAAATATATAGCTAGCTCCAATAGTTTTACTCATCCAGCAACAGGACGTAATTATGTGTTTAAACATTATGCTGATTGCAAGTCCGTCAATGCTATTTATATAGCTGAATGTCAACAGTGTAAACAGTTCTATGTGGGTAAAATGAATAGGTGTTTACGAGAGCGTATAAGAGAGCACATTTATGCCATTGACAGGAATAACACTACCAATGCCTTGGCGCAACACGTCATTGCACATGGACCCTCACATACTTTTAAGTTCAAGGTTTTAGAATTAGTTATGAGGACTGATAGGTTGGGTAATATTAGGAATTCCACTGAAGAAAAGGAAGGAAAGTGGATTTTGAAACTTCAAGCCCATAGATATGGGCTTAATGATAGAGTTACACTTAAGCCATTTTTGGCCAGTAGACCAATAAGGCATTAGTTTTTATATGTTCACTATATTTATTAATAAAACAATACATATGATATAAGTATTCTATATCTAGCAATATATTATTACCATCAGTTTTGTGAATTAATGTATGTATTTTTAAACATTTTTAAACATTTTTGTTTATTTCTGATTTGTTACACCTGAACAGGTAGTGATGTCATTGCTAGTATTTAAACATCCATGTTCTTGACTGCCTTTTGATGTCTGAAGAAGCGTTGATACAAACGTGAAAGCGCTTACCTAACTGCAGTCTTTTTCCTTGTTTTTAGCAGCATTAAATGTTGGATTTTATGGAATATTCTATGGACTATTTGGGTCATTATTGAATATACAGTTCATGGTGCACTCTTCAGTTATTATCGTTTTCATTTGTGCCTTTTTGAACTGAAGGTGCTTAACCCAGCAGCATTTGTTTTTTATTTGGACTTTTGTCCTTGTACTGCGGTGTCATTCTGGGTGATGGCAGGATGCTACTCAGGGCTAGGGTCATACTTGCCTGGGCTACAAGATCGGACAGCTCCTCCATGTCTCTTTTCATGTAGTCCAGGGAGGTATGTCTCAGGTCATTCACACCAACATGGACAATGACAGAGTCATATTTGTACTTGTTGTGGAGTGACCTGAGTGCGTGCTTTATGTGGCAGATCCTGGCACCTGACAGGCATCTGACAGTAACTTTCTCCTTGTTTAGCCTGGTGAGTGGAACATCAGTGTGCTTGACTATAGAGTCACCTATGACTAGAGTGTTGGGTATGTTGTTATGCCTTATGGGCTGTGGTTGAGTGGCACACTGAGTTTATGGGCTATGTGTCATTTGGGTTGTGTTGGGGGTGGAGGTTGCTTGCACTTCTGCTTTGGAGGTCCCTGTTGCTTGGGTAGATTTTTATTGAGAGCCTCCGTGAATGTAGGTGTGTGTTTTGTGTTTCTATGTGTGTGTTTTGGTGGTGTAGGTTTTGAGGGACTATGTGATGAGTGTGGTGTGGTGCTGTTAATTTCTATGTCCACCTCAAAGCATTCATGAAAGTATTTCCACAAACCAGTAACCAAACACTGAAAACAACAAGAAGCAAGGAGCCAAGCACCGCCAAATGCAGATGAACCAGAAATTTAATCAAAAGGTTTAGCGCTTTCATCAGAATATATCCACAAACTTCTTCAGAAACATTCTGAAGAAGTTTGTGGATATATTCTGACAAAAGCGCTAAACCTTTTGATTACATTTCTGGTTCATCTGCATTCATGGAGGCATCTGTCCCCATAAGATATAAATGCAATGCCAAATTCAGGAATAAACCTCTACAGTGGGACCCTAATATAAACAAACTATAGATCATAAAAGCCAACTCAATACCATGTCATATAAAGGTGAAATCAAAAAGCTCAACAAAGAACTCAGGAACTAAATTAAATCCTCCAAAGGTAAATATTAATTGAGAATGCTGCCTCTGCTAAGGACAACCACAAAGCTAATGTCTAGCAATGCTCAGAGATAATATATAACAACAGCACCTACTCATCCCCTAAGTCGATAGCTGACATATTACTGGACAAATTCAGCTGTAACGTTACTCCTTTATCACCTCCTAACTTTCACCAACTGATGGGCATACTCACATCATTCCCTTTGAATACCTCTGAGCATTTAGTGACAGCTCTTTTCAAGGCCAAAACACTAACTGCATGGGTCTTGATAATGTGCCAGGCTGCTTTCTTGTCATCACTAAGCACTGTCTGCTAGACACTTTATCAAGCCTATTAAACCTCAGCCTCTCTACTGGATCAGTGTCAAAGGAATGGAGAACTGTGGTATTCATAGTAAAAGAATCCACTACTGATCCAGGAAACTGTAGATGTATAAGCATTACCAGCCTTATCTGCAAGGCAATGGAAGACATTATTACAGAATTTATTAATGCAGACATAAGTGGTCAGCAAGCTGGGGACGCAAGCCAGTTTGGGTTTGTTAAAGGAAGATCCTGCCTCCTGAACTTGATGGTCTAATTTGGGCAAGTCACTGATGCAGTAGACTCAGGCAAATCACTTCACACTACCTGCCTTTTACTGGCCAAAGCCTTTAATACTACACCACATTTTAGCGATAAGCTAATCAAACTAAATGTAAACCCCCATGTTACCTTCTAGATATCAAGCTGGCTAACAGACAGAACCCAAACTGTTAGTAAGGGAAACATGCTGACTTTGAAAACTGGTTATTAACAGTTTCCCCAGGGAGTGGTTTTAAGACCATTTCTGTTTGGTCATCTGCTTCTCTGATGTCAAAGCTGATACCAAGGGCTTGTGGCTCTCCAATTATGCAGATGAATGCAAATTTGGAGTTGTTATTAACTCCCAATCTTACTCCCAGATTCCTCAGGAGGGATTAACATGCACCGATATGTGGTGCCTGGATCGTGGCCAAAAACAAAATGGCAAGCAATACAGCATTGTGTCCTTTGGCAAAAATCAGCAACCATGTATGTACCACATAGATGACACCCCTTTGAAAGTTAACTCAGTCATAAGGGACCTTGCTACTTTCTTTGAGAATGAACTACCCTTTTATCACCATGCCCCAACTGTTCCTTTTACCAAGCAAGACTATTTACCAATGATATTTCATCCAGCTGCAAGGAAGTTACCATTCCTCTCTGCTCCTCCCTCATCTGATCTGTAAAGGTAGTTCCAAGGACTGGTGCTAGCTAGGTGAAAGAACACTTACCAGCAATTTTTAAGTGCACCCTGGGCTCTGTCCAAAGAAAGCAAGAGCTGAAGTATTTTTTCATTACTCCACACCAGCTTAGTTTATTTTCTGCCTTGTGGTAGGAAATCATCACAATTAACCTAATGTTTGCTGAACCAGAACTCCCTGGGCTGAAGTTCTTTTTTGCTCTCTACTAATTTCTTCTTTTGCTGGTTTAAAGCCTGTAAAACATTTTGCACTGCCATTACATCAACTGAGATTGTCTGTTGTCTTTCTTCTGCCTAGTAACTTGTAAACATCACATCCTGCCCAGTGACTGGTGACCTAGGATTCATCTTCCTCTAACTACTCACTTAAAGCAAAAAGAAAACAAGAAGCATATGCTTTATATGTTGAAAATTACTATAAGAATCTGATTAGACCCCCTATGCGTCCTATTGTTGCAGGAAGGGGATGGTGTACGGAATGTATTTCAGTATTTTTAGAGAAAAAATTGAAGCCCTTAATAGATAATTCAGTATTTGTTCTTAAAGATACTGAGCACTTTCTCCATGATCTGTATGAAGGCACTAACTGTGGCATGTTGAATATGGAATATTTGTTTGTTACCCTTGATGTTGTTTCATTATTCACAGTAATACCCAATGATATAGGGCTTGCTTTTTTGAAAGAACAACTGATGAGTAGTAATCTATATAGTATGAATGAAATTCATTTATACATTGATTTGATGTCTATTGTTCTTCTGAATAATGTGTTTTTATTCAGTGATCAGATTTATTGGCAGAAGAATGGTATGGCGATGGGTAGTGCCTGTTTGAATAGTTATTCGAACGCTGTTATGATGAAATGGGAGACAGATTTTTTAGAAGAAGGGCCTTTTAAAGATTTAATTATTTGTTATAGAAGGTTTGTAGATGACCTTTTTATTTTGTGGAGAGGCTCTGTTTTAGAACTAATGAGTTTTGTTGAGTACATTAACAGTACCACCCCCTTTTTGAGGTTCACTTTGAACTATTCAGATGCTAGTATAAATTTTCTGGACGTGATAGTGGAAAAGGACAGTTCTAATGTGATGTCAACTAGACTATATAGAAAGGAATGTCACGTTAATAGTTTGCTATCTAGGGATAGCATGCATCCAGACTATGTCTTTAGAAATGTAGTCCAGAATCAATTCTATAGAGCTTTTAGATTGAGTGCAAAGAATAGCGAATTTGAAGAGCAGAAACATAAGACCATTAATGAGCTTACAGAGAGAGGTTATGATTATGGGATGGTAGAGTATAATGCTACTCAAGTGTCTAAATTGAGAGAGAGTAGGGCCAAACTGTATTTTTTAAAAATGTCAGCTGGTGGCAATACCAATAGAGCAAATAATATTAAGGTTTGTATTCCTTACTCAAGAGATGTTATGAGGTATACTGAAATTATTAGCCAACATTGGGATATTCTGTTAACTGATCTGCAATTAAGTGAAATTATAGGCCCCAGACCTCAGTCCACTTTTAAGAATAAGAAGAATTTAAGAAGAAGGTTATGTAATGTTAAGGAAGTAAAGTATACCCCGACAGTACCTGGTACTAGATCATGTGGTAAATGCTCGCAGTGCAAGTACATTAATAAAGAGCCTTTCTTTGCACATCCTGACACAGGCAGAGTGTATGACATCAGGGTTCAGGCTGATTGTGAAACTATGTACGTGATTTATTTAGCTAACTGTGTTGCCTGTAGATGTTTCTATGTTGGCAAGACAGATCCTTCTCTAAAGGATAGAATAAGAGAGCATTATTACCATATAGGTAAAGGGAGTAATACTAATGCTTTAGCTAGGCATGTACAAAATATGGGTGTACAACATAAGTTTATGTTTATGGTTGTCTCTAGGACATATGAGAGTGTTAGAGTGGGTGATATTAGAGATAGAACTGAGGAAGTAGAGGCTAGGTGGATAGTCATGCTTAGAGCCAATTATGGTCATGGTTTAAATGAACAGGTGCCTTTGAAGCCTGTTCTTGGTAAAAGAGCTCTACATAAGTAATTCCTGTCTTTTATTTATTTGTTTTTTATATTATTTCTTTTTCTATTTTATAATAATCATAGATTGTTTATTAAATATGCTTATATGTTCATTAGAATGTGCTTATATATATATTGTTATATACCTGTTCTTTATGCAGGGTGTATGTTTTATTAATAGTGTATATGTAGTGTATATGTATGTTTTAAACTGATTTTAAGGTCTCCCTTTTAAAAGTTAATTAGAGTGCATCATGTGATTATTCAACCTGGCTATTTAAGGTGTGTTTTTTGGTATCAGTTTTACACCTGAAGAAGCATTTTGTGAAAGCGCTAGTGTGTTGTAATAAAGCAGTTCTGCATAGATTCGTTTCCTGGTATTTTTCAAGTTCATTGTGGATTCTGGAGCCTACTCTCAGCAGCTTTGTGTGTATCCTGTCTTTCTTGTTCTGCCTAGTAACTTGTAAACATCACATCCTGCCCAGTGACTGGTGACCTAGGATTCATCTTCCTCTAACTACTCACTTAAAGCAAAAAGAAAACAAGATGCATATACTTTATATGTTGAAAATTACTATGTGAAAAAGATCTTACTAAAATAACAGTACATGTTATGCATCACCTCTGCAGGCACCCCAAATTAAAGACTATCTTTCATCCTTTTCTTATATTGTCTTTTGGCCTGAAATGGGCAGGAAAATCACTGTAAGCATCTTTGCAACAGACAGCCGCAGCATTGTTCATTTCACTGATTTCTCCTCGAGAGTGTGTGCCTTTGCCATACTGTACTGAAGATATGTATGCATTATTTTAAGGGTAATAGCTAGTATCAGCACTTTCCCTCTTGACTTTCACTGATGGAGATAACCATTAGTTACTGTCTTCTCTACAATTATCCTTTCATAAAATGACACAGTGTTTGACAAGGTTGAGAGGTGCCTGTAGAACAGACAACGTGTTTGACAAGGTTGAGAGGTGCCTGTAGAACAGACAACGTGTTTGACAAGGTTGAGAGGTGCCTGTAGAACAGACAACATGTTTGACAAGCTGTTGAGAGGTGCCTGTAGAACAGACAACGTGTTTGACAAGGTTGAGATGTGCCTGTAGAACAGACAACGTGTTTGACAAGGTTGAGAGGTGCCTGTAGAACAGACAACATGTTTGACAAGCTGTTGAGAGGTGCCTGTAGAACAGACGTGTCTGACAAGGTTGAGAGGTGCCTGTAGAACAGACAACGTGTTTGACAAGGTTGAGAGGTGCCTGTAGAACAGACAACATGCTTGACAAGGTTGAGAGGTGCCTGTAGAACAGACAACGTGTTTGACAAGGTTGAGAGGTGCCTGTAGAACAGACAACGTGTTTGACAAGGTTGAGAGGTGCCTGTAGAACAGACAATGTGTTTGACAAGGTTGAGAGGTGCCTGTAGAACAGACAACGTGTTTGACAAGGTTGAGAGGTGCCTGTAGAACAGACAACGTGTTTGACAAGGTTGAAAGGTGCCTGTAGAACAGACAACATGTTTGACAAGGTTGAGAGGTGCCTGTAGAACAGACAACGTGTTTGACAAGGTTGCGAGGTGCCTGTAGAACAGACAACGTGTTTGACAAGGTTGAGAGGTGCCTGTAGAACAGACAACTGCCCTCATCTTATCATTCACCAGTGACTTTCATTTTCCCCTTTCTTGTAAAATGGTTGAGAGCAGTTTTAATCTCACCTTTCTTTTCTTGCAACAACAATCTTAGATTTCTGTTGAAAATGAATGAGAACAGTTTTATGTTTTCTGATCCTTCACCCACACCTCCATCTTATCCCTCCCCTAAGCACTCCATCTTGTTTTCCTGTACTGCAAAACTGCCCTTAGAGTTTTTTCCCTCCTACACTGAATCTGATGAGAGCAAGTTCAGATCCTCTGTTACTTTTTGGAAAATTTTTGAAAAGGCAGCTTCAAGTCCTCTGCCACTACCTTCTCTGATCAACTCATGCTTTACCTTTGTATTACCTTTACATTATCCATCATTGCCTTTTTCAAACCGTTTCCTTCAACTTACTTACTCCTGTATCATATCATTCACCTCTTTCTCCATACTTAACTGCTCTCAACATAACCATAATTTTTCTCCTCTAACAAAAACTTTTGCTCTCACCTCTGCTTTACTTTCTTTCAAATGACTCAGTGTGGTCACTTACTTATTAAGTTTGCATTTGATTGCCTTACAATATCTATCTAGAAGGGCATTATTCCATTCACAACCTACTGATACCTTTCTGTAAGTTTTCTAATCTACCATTCTCTATTATTAATTCCCACCTATGCCATCCTCTTCATCTTCTCCCCATCCTAGACAGAAGGGTTCTTTATTACCTACTAATCGTAAACAATCACATTTGCAAACCCTGTCTTAATCTGTCCATCTTCCTATTTCTTTTAATATGAAAGTGATCGTCTCCTGCCCTTTTACCAACCTCATAAATATCTCCAGGTCTTATCATGGCTGTTCTCTCCATCCTTCTACTGAGCTGACATGTGATCTGTTAAAAATGGGAAGCATGTCTGATAAATGGGTAGCACGTCTGATAAATGGGTAGCACGTCTGATAAATGGGTAGCACGTCTGATAAATGGGTAGCACAGTGGTGCAGCAGTTCGCATTGTTGCCACCCAGCAAAAGGTTCTCCGGTTTAATTCTCACCTGGGGTGCCTTCTGTGTGGCATCTGCATATCCTCCTTGCATTTGTTTGAGTTTCCTCCAGGTGCTCCGGTTTCCCCCCACGTTCCAAAAGATATGCATTGGGGGCATTTCTCCCCAGGCCTCCACTGAAAATGGACTCTGTCCCAGTCAGACATTCCCAGTAAACTAATGTTAAATAAATAATAAAAAATATAAAATAAAGTTAATGAACTACATGCCTGGATCCTCCAAAATTATGTTAATTTTACTGGCATATTTGAACATACCTCACAACTGTCCAGATTTTTGCCTCTTATTTTTGGTCTATTCCTCATAAAATGTGTGTTTTTCTGGCAAATCATTGAGGATGGAAGTCATTAAATAATACTAAATAATGACCGTCTGAGTTTCAGACTTCATATTCTTCAGAAAATATATAATTATGCCAAATCTGTCATTCTATCAACTTTCTATGTTTATAGGAGGAATATTTAAAATCTGTCCCTATTTTTGTGCCTTTGTCCTCCCATTTTTTCTGGCTCTGTCCAGATTTTTTTGTGCTGTGAGGTTAAGTACCTATGTGAACCTTTGCTAAAACCCCATTTATAATACCTGCACTATTAATTTCCTCACTACAGCTCATTTAGGAAGGTTCACCCATGTTTTAGAATGTGTGGTTGTATTTTCCTACTTAAAAAAGCTTTTCTGGCATGTGCTGTCTACATCTTCAGATTGAATGAATTCACAGAGTCCACTATGAATAATTCTTTGCTCTACTCTAAAAGACTAATCAGTCTTCGACCACATCTATAATTACTTACCACTTATAATGTTCTTCATACTACCCCATCTTTGAACAGAATAGGTATGACAGTCTGTCGACAGCTAATATTATTGAGCAACTAAACATTGAGCCAAAAATGCAAAATGAAACAGAGAAGTGAGCAGGACATCTGTTATGTGAGAGCATGGAGCAGAGGGGATGAGGGAACTGGCCCTTTCTTCTCTATAGCATAATCTCAGAGTTGGTGTTATGTAAGTAGCAGGAGGTGTGGGTGGCACCCCCTTTTAAAAAGGTATTTTTTGTTTAGTTTTACTTATTTTGGTATTGTGGATTTCAATATTTTTGGTTCACATTATAGCTGGTTCATGTTTTGTGCTTTGATCTGATCAAATATATATAAATTTGTGTGTGTGTGTGTGTGTGTGTGTGTGTGTGTGTGTGTGAGTGTGTGTGTGTGTGTGTGTGTGTGTGTCTGTGTGTGTGTGTGTGTGTGTGTGTGTGAGTGTGTGTGTGTGTGTATGACCATATATCAAAAAATAACATTTTTGAACACAACTGTTCATTCACCAGCTAATCTAAAAACAAACAAAAAAAGTTAAACATGTCCTCCACACCCCCTGCTAATTATATATTCTAGCTCCAACACTGCAATACAGTGGGGAAAGAGTAAATTCCCCAATACCCACTGTACCTCAATCTCGCAGTGAAAAAAAATAAGCATGTGCTATTAGCTGACTTTCACTCAGCTGTACGGGTTTCTTTTCCCTGCAACAATTACAATGCTCAACCAATTGTCATTAACATATATATATATATATATATATATATATATATATATATATATATATATATATATATAAGACTGGTCAACATCCATCTCAGCTAGATGCCTTAGGAAGGAAATAGCACTGAGGAAAAATATCAGAGAATGCAAAGTCATTCCCAGTGAAAGTCAGCTCAAAGGATAATTCACTGGTGACCACTATCATCTGTAAGTAGTAGTCAAAGAACAAACCAGTACAGAAAATGGGAAAAAGGGTGATTAATGATAATGATGACAATACACACACACACACACACACACACACACACACATATATATATATATATATATATATATATATATATATATATATATATATATATATATATATATATATATATATATATATATATATATATATATATATATATATATGGGTCTACCTGATAACACCGACACTCCAAAACACTGACAACAAAATAACCGACACGAAAAAAACGACAAAAAACAGAAAGTTCAAAAACATGAAACTTCACATGCCCGACAAACCAAAATCCAGACAATCAACAAAGCAAATACCTTTTCCGAAAAACACACACAACACAAGCACACCAAAAACCTTACAAACCTACACTAAACCTTACATACACAACTATCTGTGCACTAACCTTAACCCAAACCCTAACCCTAAGGTCCATCACTATCGCACACTTACCTTATCCACACCCTAAAGCTAACTCACTTAATCCGCCCCTAACCCTCAAGTCCGTCACTATCGCACACTTACCTGACCCGCACCCTACCTTAACGTCCGTCACTATCACACACTTACCTTATCCACACCCTGACCGTAACATCCATCCCTATCGCACACTTACCTTAACATGTTGGTGTTCTCAGCGTTGGGATTCTCAACCGTCGGTCTCCTCTGTTGTCAATCTTCTGGTGTCAGTGTTCTCATCATCGGGATTGTGCACTTTCAGCGTTTTCAGGTAGACATATATATATATATATATATATATATATATATATATATATATATGTGTGTGTGTGTGTGTGTGTGTATAAACTTTCAGTAGATTATTAAAGCATAAATCAAAAAAGTGTAAACTGCATCACCATGTATATATCATAGCAGGTTGCAAGTATGATTCACATCATAAAGTTAGATTAGAGGTTGAAAAATTGGATACTTGCTACAGGAATTGATGATAAGAATGAGAGATAAACAAAAGTTGATGTCAGACCTCCGGTCAGCAGGTAGATGTCAGTGGAGGTGCAGTTGAAATGTGTTGGTATAGTCTCAAGACAGCCATTTAATGAGGCCTGGCTGTTTTAGAAAGTTCATTATGTGTCCTGTGCATTTCTTTTTAGTGCCTAATTAGTAGCCAGCAGAATTAATATGCTAACAGTTGTGCATAGAAAAGGCTAAAGTAGCTGTACAGTTTAAACCAGTTTATGTAAAAGCACCAAACGAATGTACTTCCAAATAACAGTATAATCAGAGTAACAGAGTGAACTAAAACACTATAATTTTTTTTCACTACAGTTAAAACAAACTAGTAATTTGGAGATCCTCTAACAAATACAGGACCAGCTTTATACAGATCCTTCCAGACCCATAAAATGTTCTTGAACAAGAAGATGAAGGGAAGGAGCATATATTGTACCAATGAACCACACCAAACACATTTGCTTATGCTGAATATCACCACACACAATTACTTTGCTCATGTTCATCATTAGGAACACTACTGCAGAAATGAATGATGGGAAAACATTAACTCATTCACTCCAATGGAGCTCAGGAAGTTTGCACTGTAACTTCCAATGGGCGGAGCCTAAGCCTTTTGACAGAATTCAAAATGTGTCCTCACATTTCAAACAAATGTTCATATCTCTGGAACCATAGGGGTTATGAACTAAGTATAAATATTACTTATGTAATATTTTGGAAACAGCTTACAATACCTCAGCAACCACTTAAGTTACACATATACTGTGAGCAGCAATTTATTCATCTATATAAAAAAAAAAAAAATATATATATATATATATACATATATATATGTATATACAAAAATGGAAATATGCTCAATGAGTCCGGGGGTGGCTGGTGTTTAACCTAAGTTGCATAGCACCTCTCACAGCTCTAATGTATCCTTCCAATGACCTCCTTTAAAATCGTTTAAAACACAGTCTGAGCATATTTCCATTGGCAGTGCCTTGAGACTTAAATCTTACCAAGTTTAATATGGCAACTGTTTTAGGAATGTGTATATTTTTTTACTATTGATAGAAATTTCTTGTATTTTTTGTATATATATTTTTATCTTTCTTTGTACTGTTTAAATGTTTTTGAATTACGCAAAATTATCCTTGTACTTTAAATGTGAGGGTGTGTGGTAGTCACATGCTCAATTATTGGGTTTATCTAAACCTGTGTTTGAACATGGCTGTATGCTCTGAAGAAGTCTGCTTACTACTCAGATGAAAGCGCTAAGTACTTGGATTGAACTAGTGTGTTTTACATTTAATTCCTGCTGTTTTTTCTTGCTACCTGTGGAACTGGAATTTTATTCATCTAGCTGAGAGCTTTCATATGAGGCTAAAGAGTTCTGTCTGTGTTTCTTGGTTGTTGAGATATTTAGAAAAAATTGAAAATTCTATCTATATAAATTAATATCATAAAAACAACAGTTAATATCTCTTTACCTGAAATAGTGAGAGGTCAAATATTAATGCAAGTGAGTTTGACACTGTGCAAGCTTTAAGATGAAATCTTTTAAAACCTTGTACATAGCAAGGTTTGGAATTATTGATGCAAATATGAACAAGCAATATTTGACACCTAGACGCGTCAGCAGGAGTTAACTGCTAATGCACCTGGAGGCATCACTCGGATGTAATGAGTTAAGCGGTATAATCACAACTAAGAAAATGGTGGATAACTTATGGCATAACCTGCAGTTATGTTGATGTAACCCATTCTGCCTCTTCCTTTGAGTATCCAGTTTGCAGTTTTTGAAGGCAGTGGAAATACATGTCCATATAGCAGCCTCACAAATAGATTGGGCAGAAAATCTTTTCATAGACGACTACAATGACAGTTACTGGTCTTGATCTCCAATTTCACAGTTCTGTTGTACACAAGCAATCGTACAGTTCGCAAACTCCTTGGAAAGTACTTGTTTGGTTATTGGATTACATTATTTTCCTCTCCCTGGAATACAGTCAGTCAGACTGTCACTGTCAGAAATATATATATTAATGTATGTGTTTGGTGCTTATTAGAAGCTTAAAAGGTTAACACATTTCACTCTATTTTATGTACAGCTCAGTTTTGTATGAAACTAAAAGATGCTTTTCAAATTGCAATATGCTTTCTGAAACTGCAAGATGCTCTCTGACCTAGTGTTTGCTAGCACAGCAAAATTCATGTTTATGCCTTTTGGAATTATACTAAGAAGCAGGTGATTATCTGCTAGATCAGGAAATTAATGAATAGAACAATACTGTTTTCTATAATGTTATTGAACTTGAACATGAGAACATGCACAGCTGCAGAAAAGGCAGATACAGTTGAACAAAGACTGCTTGAAGAAATTAACTATAATCTGTACTTGCTTTGTGCTCGAATTAGCAATAGTACCTTGAAAGGTAACATTGCATAGTGAGAAGCTGCATCTGACCGGTGGTCATCAAGGCCACGTTGTTTTTCTTAGGAAGTTTTTTCAGTGTCAGCAGAAAATCATGAACAAACAGCTGCTATGAAATAATATTGTAAGAACTTGTGATTTGTTACGTCAGCTTGGTAGGCAATGTCTTGTAAGAAATGTATAAGAATGGCTTCAGTTCCTGATTCTAGTTAGACAAACTCTGTATTAGCACGTTTTTGTCTCCTTGCTGCAAGATTAAAGTCCCTTAACCTGAAACTGCCGTGTATTGATCTTTTTGAAGTTGTTTTTTCCTTTGACAGATTTGTCCTTCGGACCTGAAACTCTCACTTTGCCTCAGGTCAGATGGGCCAGGTGGCATGAAACTGTACAGGGTAGAAACCACACTGGTTCTTCTGTGCTGAAAGACCTCCAACTAAATTGTCGTTCAAAAGAGGCCAGCCACTGTTCTGATCTGCGACTGGAGGACGAGTTGAACAGTATTCACGTGAACCAGACGGTCAATCACGGAGGTTCAGGTAAGGTGAGATTTACCTTTTTTTCTGTTTTAGATCAGGGACTTGATGTGCATTGTCTGTCAGAAGATTTGTTTTGTACAAGTCAGGGACAGAAAGATTGCTGTCTTGTCATAGATCAGGGAAACGGACTAGGTAGGCAGTTATTCTAGATAAACTGTGAAAAAGAGAAAATCGTGGTACCACGTAAAATAAGAAGGGTTATGTAACAGCTCAAAGGTTAAAATAAAATGGGAAATAAGTGCACAAAAAGATCCCGAGGTCCACCATTAACTGAAGATGCAAAATATATGCAATTACAACGTGCCAACAATGTTAGGTACTATACAAAATGGGTTAATAAATATGAATTTGATGGCAAATTAGAAAAATCCTCACTTATTAAACTTGTCAGACAGCTTAAAACTGATGCAAAATGTCAGGTAAAAAAGCAACGTCAATTAGGCATTCCTCAGGCACACAGGTGGATTGAAGAAGCAAACCATAGGGAGCAAAAGAGTAATAATTCAAAAGCAATGTTTCCAGATAAAGAGGATAATAACTTGGTAATAGCATCAGCCCCTCCGCCGCCTCTGCTTCCCTTACCAGAATATGAAGCAAGTGGACAAGTTGGTCCACATCCGCTATACCCTGCTGTCCCCGCAAAGCCAAAACCGTTTGTCAGAGATCTCATCGAGACTAGGTCTCGAACACGTAACTTAAGAGGGGATATTAAATATCAAATAAATAAAAATTCACAAGCTATGAGTGAAGAAGAGATATGTCCACTCATAGAAGTACCAAATCCTCAGGCAGGACAGGAAGGGCAGGTCCCAACTCTCCTGGTATATAGACTGTGGTCACCGGAAGATATCAGGAAAGCCACAGAGCAAATTCCCCATCCAAAAGTTAATTTTAGAAAATTCTTAGAAGACTTACAGGGCATGAGGTTAAGTTATCATTTAAATGTGAAGAAGTAGAAAAAGTAATCAGACAAATCGTAGGTCCAGACTGGCACATGATCAGTGGCAACTGGAATCCCCGTGGCGCAGAACACAAGCCACTCCCACATAGCAATGCAGAGCTGGATAACAGAGTGAAAGGTCTGACAGACCGAATCTCTGAGAAATGGAAACCTAGGGCAGACTGGACTTGCATTAATCAATGCATCCAACAGGAAGGTGAAACTGTTGATAGATATTATGCTAGATTATTAGAATGTTTTAATAACCATTGTGGAATGCAGGTAACTGAAGACCAAACACAAGATTCCCCATATGAGCAGCAGCTAAAAAATGCATTTTTGAAAGGCAGTATTGCACCCATCAGCAGCTTTATTACAAAGCACATGGTAGATCACCGTACAAGTAGATTACAGTCATTACTTGAATATGCAAGGCATGCCGAAAGGCATTTTAATAACAAAAAGAAAAAGAAAACCCAAGTATTTGCTGTAGGAGACGGAGCAGAAGTTTTTGTAGTACAATCAGGGAAAAAGGGCAAGAAAAATGTGCAGGGAAACAAACAATCTGATAAATGATCAGAGGAGTTTGAAGAAAGAAAGAAAAGGGGTGAATGTTTTAAATGCGGAAAAAAGGGACATTTAGCAAGGGATTGCTAGCAAAACAAGAAGGTAGCCATGGAAGATAAGGAGGGTGAGGACTGACTATATGATAGCCAAGAATCACTAGAAAGGAATAACCAAGAAAAGACAAATGCAAATGTGATAGAAGGAGTAGAGGATGTGATAGAAGAAATAGAGGAAGTGCAGGAAATCACAGATAGTGAAGAAAGTGAAATTTTAGACTTAGCATTACTGAGCCTAGAGCTCTATTTAGCAGACATGAAACCGGAAGTTACACTTCTGGTAGAGGGGAGGGAAGTTAAATTTCTGTGTGACTCAGGGGCATCACGAACCCTGATACATTCTTCCAAACTACCAGAAAATTCAGAATCGTTTGATTACATATTAGTGAAAGCAGTGCTGTATCCGGAGCCACTCTCCCATAACATAGCAATAACTGACCCTGTTTCAGGGATGACCCAGAAAAGCAAAATTGTTGTCTCTGCAAAATGCCCAGTAAACCTTTTGGGCAGAGACCTTATGCAAATATTTGTCATAGCAGTAGTTCCGACTATGCAGGGTATGGAAGCACAGCGACAAATGGATACTTTTGTAGTGCGACCGGAGGGTGAAACATTTTATTGGTACAGCCAGGACTTGGTCACGACTGGTCCAGGGGTAGTAACCGAAGAGCTGATGAACATAGCCATCAGTAAGTCCTCCTCCCTTGACACTGATAAACAGCATTTGTTGCACTGTACTCTGTATTATTGCAGCACACCAGGACCTGATAAGGAACATGAGCAAGAACTGTTTAGAAACCATGCAAACAGATTAGTATTACGTAATCTGTACTGGGACACAGAAGGGAACAGCGTAGTTAGCTGTTCATTGCCCCAGGAATTCTTTGCACTTTATAAATCTAATCGATTACCACGTTAGTTTAACTAAGGGCAAGAATGTGAAATGGGCAAACTTAGGAGGAAAAGTCACAAAGTGGGAAAAACAGACAGAGTTAGAAATGTCAGAACAGGGAGTACAAAAGCAGAAGTTAAATTGGATAAGACATACACACCCAGCTGTATACTTGCAGTCAAGCGAGGACAGCTGAGTAGCACTCTTGCTGGAAGAGGAAGAAAATGCCTTACGAGGTATACCAGAAACTCTCTGGACAACAGGAAAATCAGATGTAGGACTTATTCGTACAGCAGGACCAATTACTATCATGCCAAAATCATCATTCAGACCACAGAAAAGACAGTATCCCTTAAGAAAAGATGCAGAAGTAGGAATCAAACCTATAATAGCAGCTTTACTTAAGGAAGGAGTACTAATAGAATCTCCCGATTCACCATGTAACACACCTTTATTTCTTGTCAGGAAAGCAAATGGAGAGTGGCGTATGGTCCAAGATTTACAAGCTGTAAATGACACAGTAATACCTAGAGCACCTATGGTGCCAGATCCACATACCCTGTTGAATGATTTAAAGCCTCAACAGAAGTATTTTTCTGTGGTAGATATTAGCAATGCATTCTTTTCAATACCGATACACCCTGACAGCCAACATTGGTTTGCATTTACATTTCAGGGGAAAAGGTACACATATATGAGACTACCACAGGGGTATTGTGAAAGCCCAACAATATTCGCACAAGAAATGGCAAGTAACTTGGCGGGATTTATCCCACCGAGAGGCAGCCAGATTTTACTTTATGTAGATGACATCCTGCTGGCAGCCCCCACCCAGCAAGAATGCAGAGAAGATACCATAGCATTACTACAATTTCTAGCCACTCAAGGACATAAAGTAAACAAAAACAAATTGCAGCTTTGGAAAAAGCTGGTTAAATACCTTGGATATGTGATATCCAAAGAAGGCAGAATATAAGATGAAGAGAGAAAAATAGCAATTTTACAAGCACCCAAACCAACTAACAAGAAGGAAATGATGTCCTTCCTGGGTACAACTAATTTCTGTCGGAGTTGGATTCCGAACTATGCTTTGGAATCTCCTCCACTGACTGACTTGATATACAAGAAGCCTATGGCAGCACAAGAGTTATTACAATGGACACCAGAAGCAGAATCAGCTTTCTGTAAATTAAAGCAATTGATAGTGTCCTCATTAGTTTTAGGATTACCAAACTATCATAAACGTTTTTTCCAAACCGTAGATTGTAAGCAAGGTTATATGACATCAGTGTTAACACAGCAACATGGGGACAAGCAACGTCTCATAGCTTACTATTCATCAGAGCTGGACCCAGTGGCACAATCCCTGCCCCACTGTGTACAAGCGGTAGTCACAGCTGCAATGGCAGTACAGGCTTCGGCCTCAGTAGTGTTGTTTCAGCCTCTCACATTGAGAGTGCCTCATGCAGTTGCGATTATTTTACTGCAAGAAAAAGTAGCGTATCTTTCTCCTGCTAGACATCTTTCCTTTATGACTATACTTTTGAGCCAACCTCATATGACAATTGAACGGTGTACAACTTTGAATCCATCTACCTTGCTCCCAACCCCTGCGGACAGCACACCACACAGCTGCCTGCAGGAGATTGAGCAAAGTTCTTCTGAAACACTGCATCTATATGACTATTTATGTGCAATGTCTATTCTTACGCTTATAACAGTTCCACTTCCATCAACAATCATACTGATCTGTACAGCAATGGTAAACGTTTATGCTGATCGTATGTATTGTACACATTCTATATTGTCTGACAAAGCAGCATACTACAAAATCAGCACTAACCAAAACATTTCATGGAGTGGCACACTTCATTAAGGACAGTGGAAAAGCAAGTTTTACTGTTTATTAATGTCAGAGAGTATATTTTATTGGCCCCAAGACCTAAGATGGTGTCAATATCATGGTAATCACTCACCCATTAGATGTCAGATTCTAGGTGTTTGCTGCACATAATCTTCATATAATGAAAAGACATGCAGAGGTTGTGTGGCAGGTTTTGATCTAGTAGGAATATGTACTGCAATGCTTATTTCATTTCCTGTGTTTGGTGTAATACTCAGTGAAAGTTGTACAGAAAGTGAATAAAAAATTATTTGACGTGGCATGTAAAAGAGAAACAACATGGTACTGTTTTGTGATAACCACTCTCTTTTGTGATATTTGATGGTTTTCTGGTAAAGTAGTATGTAAGGAATTTATTAAGGTTGCTGCTTTAATATTTAAACATATATTTTCTTCCATATGTGTGTAAAATGTACAGTAAAAGTGAAGCAGTATTGTGCAATGAGTATTAGTGCTCATTATATGATTATGTTTATCATTCATTAAGTTCATGGTTATAACTGCAACTTCAAACTGACTTCTGCACGGCTATACTGCTAGATTAAAAATACCATGATAGAGACTGCTCACATTATTCTGTGATCACTGACTTTGGGGTGGAAAGGCTATATGACAAATACTAAGAGGAAACCATGGTAGAAAGTTTAAATTTAATGACATATCTGTTATTATATAGCTATTGTTCTGAAGGAAAGTGGGCTTGAAGTTACTTATTAGATGTAAATGATACACTCTCCGATCATGTACTCATTTTGTCTATTGTAAAGTAACTATAGATCATGAATTAAAAAAGGACAATGTGATAACAAGTAATATTATGTGATACCTGATTGGTGTATATTAGAGTATAACAAGTATGTAGAGGCTGTATGACAGGTGCGGGGGATCCATTGTTACAATGTAGAGTTTGGGCATTTTGCATTTTGCTGTATAATGATAAGGAAACAAGAAATAACATTTAAAATGACTTTATTTGTTGCCTGTTCCTGTTGCATTCTGTTTTCTGTTTTTAGAAATCTGTTTTGCTTGGTGATTTTGTCCTATGTGGGAGAAAGGCACTTAAATTACTTAGCGTTCACATTTCACTTGTTTTTTTTTTTTTGTTTGTTTGTTTTTTCATTTGATTATTTGTTTCTTGAGTGATACTTAAAGACACAAATTATATCTGAAGCATTGTCTTTTCTGATAAGACTTGAGGCCTACAATAACTACAAGCAGTGAGTATGACTCACTGCTGGTCATTTGAAACAATGAAGCAAGGAAAGCAATTTAATCATTTTTTGTGTCTGAAGTGTAATTGCTTAAATGGATAATGCTTCCTTCTGTATTAAGATTGTTACTGTGCTTTGAAATTGTTTTCAAGTGTATGTTATTCATCGCTGGCTTGTCTGCCTTTGAATCACTTTGTAATTTTTACAGCTAGTTGTTTAATATGTTCCTGGTATCTATTTACTTTTGGCTAACTGAAGTGTGTTTTTACATTAAGAAGACTGGTACTGCAGTACTAGAAACAGTAGAAAGGTAACTTGGTCTGGCTGAGTTGGTATAAACATTGGTGGGCTTAAGTGAGAATTACTTGCTGTAGCTAATTCATAGGTTTATAGGCATGTACTAGGCTAGCTGAATTTGCAGGTCATTTTAAGCCTAGCCAAATTCCCTTTTTGTGCTCAAAATTACATATCCCACTTGGTTATAGATTGTCCTTATCCATCCCATGGTTGGTATTTATATATTACCCCAATAAGAATAACTGGGATCATACCATAGAATATTTGAGAGGACCTATGCATGGGATAAAGTATTTAGAATCTGTCTCTATCCAGGGGTGCAGTCATGAGGGAAATTTTCTGTTTCCCATCTATAGATCTAGGTTGTACTTGAAAATGGACAGGCATTAAGTTTGTTTTATGTGGATGATGAGTCTATTCCACAGCAGCATTATCTTCTGTGAAATATATCTGTCACTACAAACCATTCTGTTGATGTTGCAGAAGAGGTTTATATCCCTTGACCAATTATTTCTTATTCTATTTGTCTTGCTGATATGTAGTAAATCAGTCTGTAATGGTTGGGAGAATGCCTTGTATGCCAGACACAGGTCACCTCTTAGCAGTCTGTTATGATACAGAGTATAGTGACAGGGCTTTGAGTCGATCTGTGTAGGACATGCTTTTTAGGCCTTGTATCATTTTAATAAGGTATCTCTGTAGGTGTTTCATTTGCTGTATGTGGCCTGCAAAGATATATGCCAAAGGGGGATTATATTCAATGACTGACTTAATGAGGTCTGAGTAAGTTGGGATAGTGACATCTCTATATCCATTTGCTTATAAGGTGTGCAGTATAGAAAGAATTTCTTACAATAACAAACACATGTTGGTAAAAAGTTAGGTCGCTGTCAATTTAAGTTCCCAAATTCAAAACAACTGGGTCAACTCTTTGGGGAGTATTGTCAATCCGGTACTTTCCTCAAAGAATACAATACTGCATTTTTGGCATTTAGTTTCAAACAATGGTTTTGACACCATTTTTTTTATTTGAGACAAACCTTCCTGCAGAATGGCTAGGTCATATGAGGATGCAATGACTACTACTAGCTTACAATCATCTGCAAACTTAGTCAGCTATAGCTCTTTGCTACTAGCTTTTACTTCAGAAAAATAAATGCCAAACAAGAGAGGTCCCAGAGAGGCACAGAACAGTTGGGGACACCACTAGCGACTGGTCTGTTTGTGGAGGTAACAACCTATGTTTTAATTACCTACATCCTAGCTGTGATCCAGTTGCCAATCTAGTGGGTGACATAGGGCTTCATTCACCATTTACTTATCTTTTCTACTGTACATTAGTGGGGAATTGTTTCAAAAGCACTGGCCAGGTTGAGGTATGTGGTATGTACCATTTTGCCTTCATCCATTGCTTTGTGACCTTTTCAAAAAATATCCACCATGTTAAGTAAGCATGACCTGCCCTTGACAAATCCAAACTAAGACAGGTCCAGTGTTTGGTGGTTCTCTATGTCCTGATTGATTAATTCCATGATAAGTTTTTCCATGTATTTGCATATGAGGCTTGTCAGACTTATGAATCTGTAACTGCTGGGTCTGTGGAAGGTCCTCCCTTATGTAGGGGAATGACTGTAGCTGTTCTTCCTTCACTCAGAACAAAACTTGTATGGAGGCTGATATTGTACAGTGTTGTTAGAGGTGTGACTAAATAATGCTTTATGCTATTTAATGTGTATCCAGAGATATTGTTAGAACCCATTGGAGAAGTATTTTTAGCTTTGTCAGCACTTTTAAGACATGGTCATATGTGATGGATGGAGGTGACCCAGATTCAGGTATATCTTGGGGGACAAACAGAGAGGAGAGGGGGTAAAGTTAGAGCTAAATTTATCAACCAGTAGGTTCACTATATCTTCAGTGTAGGTAACATCATTCACGGTTAGCTCAGTGCATAACTTCATTGTGCTGTTGAGATTACAATCATAACTAATAATACCTTGTGATTGTCTCGCTTGGGTGGCTATTTTAGCCTCAAACTTGGCTTTTGTGGATTTTATTAAGCTCCTGAGTTGTTTGTTTCGGTGACAAAGGCTCTATCATTCTGGGAATTACTCTTCTTACATTTGGTCAAAATTCTTTTCCCTTTGTTATAAAGCTTGCTGATTTTATGGTTCCATCATGTGGGTTTGTTTCTGGAGATTGCCATGCACTTGTTTCTATGAGGTAGAGCTACATCTATTCAGCTTTTTATATGCTGGCAAAGTGTGGAAGTGGATATTTCTGCATATTCAGTGGAGTTAACTGGGTTTGGTGAGGATTTGAATTGTTTGACTTAGTTCCTGGTACGTGTTCACTTTTGGCTAACTAAAGCATGTTTTCACATTAAGAAGACTGAGGCAGCAGTTCTAGTGGCAGTATAAACTAGAAAGGTAGCCTGGCCTGACCAAATTGGAAACACACACTGAGGCTTAATGTGGGAATTACTTGTTGTTGCTAATTGTTTAACTTTTTTTTCGGATACCTTTTCATTTTGTCTACTAAAATGTGTTTTTACATTAAGAAGACTGAGACTGCAATTCCAGAGGCAGTAGAAAGGTATCCCAGTCTGTCTGAGTTGGGGTTCACACAGGGAGGCTTAAAGTGAGATAATTTGATTGACCAGAGGACATTTTTTTGCTTTAGTCATTTTTCTTTGAATCTATAAATTCTGCCGTTCTTCATGCAATGGCATTTGGCAGTAACTTGTATACATGCAGGCACTAACTTTTTCCCTATAGAACTTCTGCTGTGATTTTACTCAGTACTCAGCTGTGCAAAGAGCAACTTGTTTATTCGCTGAGGAGCACTGCCACATGACTTCAATCATACACTGCCTAGTTGTAGTTTCTACCCTCGCTGTGCCCAAGTTCGCCTGGCTGTGCGACCCCTTTGCAGTTCACCTAAAAACAATTGACATCATGGATGGATACTTTCTCAATTTCTCTGCTGGCAGCTTAGTACATATGGGTATCATGAGACAATGTAGGAATTGTCTCATGTTCACTGACAACTAACTAATTCTTATATGTGATAGATGCAATTAATGTCTCTGGCAGCAAGACTGCCACAAGAGATCATTCAAAATAACAATTAGGTTGTCTGTAATGTAAGCATTCCACCCACCACACATAGCAGTGACTCAACAAATAGACTGACATATGCTGATGCACTTAAACCAGTCTTACTAATCACAAAGACCTAATAGACATTCATCCTACAAAATAATCTTCAGAAAACCCAAAAGCACTCCACCAAAACAAACACCCAACACATCATATACAGTCCTACCCTTTGGAGCCACAACTACAAAGCCAATAAGGCAAGTCAGCACACTACTAATATTTTAATCATTGGAGACTCCATTGAGAGACATACAAATGTTCTGCTCTGCAGGCTAAATAAGGAGAAAATCATGATCAGATGTCTACTGGGGTAAAGATCTGCCAAATCACTCAAGCACTCAAGTTATTAGACCACAAATACCAGTATGACTCAGTCATAATCTATGTTTGCGCAAATGTCCTGAGACTTACCTTCCTGTACTATATGAAGAGAGACATTATGGAGCTCTCAGACTGTGTGTCCCAGGCTGGTATGTGCCTATAGCATTGAGCAGCATTACACTTTCATGAAGGATGATGCCACAATATGAACAAATGATGATACCCTTAATAATTGGCTTAGTTTCTAGTGTCATTCCAAGGGACTACAACATTTGTCAGCATAGGAGGATATGGTCAGATGACCATGTTACTTTGCCAAGCATGGTCTGCATCTGTCCCTCTAGACTTTAGAATATTCACTAAGACATTGTCCTCCCCCATAGTGCCTTTATTTCACCCTCTGATGTGGAAAAAACAACCCAATGGAATCTAAAGGTGTTACTGCTCAGTGCTGGGAGCCTAACAAGAAACTACTCTATCCAGACTCTCCTCAAACTGGAGAATGAAAACATCTGTGCAGTTGCTGAGGCATGGTTTAAAGCCACTGAGAGCACCCAAGCAGTGTAGGGCTAGAATGCTTTCCACACAATCAGACCAGTTACTGCACAAGCAGGGACCAAACGTGGAGTTGTCTCAATCTATATCAACAAAAAACTCACCTAAAAACTAGTCAAACAGGATGATGTACATGAGCTTCTCCATATCCAGATTTCCATAAAGTCCCATATCATATCTTTGCAAGCTATAGGTTATCCTCTAGGACCCAGCTATGACTTGGACTTTTTGAAGACCCTCAATATTCCACTCAATACCATATTCATTGGTGACTTAAACTATTGTACTATATATTGGGATACTCACATGACTGTACACTTACAGGCCCACAGATTTCTGGACTTTTAAAATGCAAACATCTTGGACTTGATAGTCCCTATGCCCACTGTGGTGCATACATACTTGACCTGGTAATCACAAATATGTCCCCCCTAGTGTAGTGTACTCTCAGCCAAGTTCAGACCACAAATGTTGTTCAACTTATAAGCAAGGGCATGGCATCTAGGTCCAAGGAAGTCATTGTTCCACTGCATTTGGGTCTCATCAGGCCCATCAGTGAGTACAATGATCCCCTTTGGTATGTAACTGATTAGGCGTGTGCAACAATCTCAGCAGCAACAGCAATCTTGATCTAGGTATTTAAACTTTGCTTCTGATATGGGAGAGACAGGTATGTGTGTCAAATAATTCTTCTCCAGAATAGTCTTCATATCTATGTGAAGCACAGCTTTTCCCTAACACTATTCAAGAAAAACTTGGACCAGTGGATTGGAAATCAGAAATACAACCCAGGTTTAGCACGTATGTCTCTAGTGGACAGAAGCACTGTAAATCTGCCCTAAATTACATATACCCCTTAAAATAACCTCTAAGGGACATACACTTATGGGATACAATTGGGATGCTTACCTAGGCTTATAAGGGCCCCAGTGACCATTAACCTAGTATACACCTATGAACTGCAGAAAGCTACAGTTACCATTATATCAATGAATAAAAAAAAATGTACATCTAAGTGTTAGCAAAAGATAGCTATTTTATTAAAACAACTGGCACTTTGTGATAACTTGCTAGGCTTGCTGTATAAACAGCATGCATACGTTGTGTAGTAGATACTGTACTACTAAAAATCTGTACTGCAATGTTTATTTTCTTTCAAGTATCTGGTGTAATACACAGTGAAAGTTATATAGGAAACATATTTGACACAGTATGTGTAGGGAATGCAACACAGTACCATTTTGTAATAACCCATTTCTTTTAGTGATACCCGATGAGTTTCTGGAAAAATAGCATGTAAGTAATTCGTTAAAGGTGCTGCTCCAATATTTATTCTCTAATACTTATTTTTATTTCTTATGTATGTACAATACGCAGTGAAAATAGAACAGTGTTGTGAAATGTGTATTAGTGCTCAGAGAAACAGAAGCATATTTTTCCAAGTGTACTGTGTTTTTCCCTTTTCCTAATCACACTTCTTTTTAGAAACCTTAGCATATGCAAATACAAGATGATATGTAATATACATTGAACAGATACAGCAATGGAGAAAATTATTTGTTACACCCTGTAACTGGAACCCAATATACTACAATTTGGTGATAAATGCTATGCTGTGGTATCTAATTTGAGGGGTAGGGGTTTAAAGCAGCATATAGAAGCTGCATTAAAGGTACTGTGAAAGTACTTGTTTTGTAATATTTATTTCCTTTCTTTGAGAATTTGACACTTCATTAACTGACTGTTGGCAGCTATGCTGTATCTTGTTTCTTCATCATCATGTATTGCAAAGAAAACTGTCACAAGTCCACTCAGGAAATGTTTTTCCATCTACTTATGCATTAGCATTTATTGAACTAAACAGTGTTACTTTCATTGTCTGCTACAGAATCAGAGGTAACATTGAATGACAGAGGCACAAGTAATTTCCATGTGCTACAAGGAAAGAGGTGCTGTTAGGTTAGCATTTATATAGCTGATAGACTTGAAATGATAAAGAAAGGTAGACAATTTTCAACAAGAGTGGAACAGTGTAAAGCTTCAAAACAAAAATAAACATGACAGAAGTATGAGTGATGCCAGTTGCCAGGATTTTGAAAAAATCCAACAGATATAATGTCTGTTTAGCTAAGCAACACAAAGCACCATCATATCATACAAGAAAGAATGAAATAAGGAAGGATAGGAAATGTGAGTATATGACTCATATGAAGTTCTGTGCAAGAAAAAAACATTTTATTGCATTAAAGTATGAACATTCAGTATTTCCTCTGGTAGATCCTGCCACATTAACACCAGCACAAGTAGTGAATTCAGTTATGAGTAATCAAAAGAGTTAAAACTAGCAGTTAACTCTGTTTAATGTTAACAGTTTAAACAGTTCACTGAAGCAGAATGTCTGGCTCAGAGAAAGGTGACCCCCCCCCCCACTCTCCAGAAGAAAATGATGACAGAGAAGTTTACATCTCTAACGTAAATAAAGATACATGAATTGTCATGATTATAGGTATTCCACGGAAACAAAAAGATAAATAGCACATGGGACTACCACAACCAGCTTAATGATCAAGCTTGATACATGGATAAAAATGCCCTCATTTAGTGAGCCCAAAGCTGTGAATGATGAATGTGTAAGGAAAGGATTCTTCAGATAAAACAGGATGATGAAGAGACATATTGATTTTAAGACTGAGGCTAGAACAGCTACACTGACTTGTAAAGACTGTACAACAAAAGAATGTGTCCTTGTTCAATCCAGGGCCTCTCTTTGTTTGGGACATAAACATCACAGTGCTACATATCCTAAGTGGAAGTCACCACATGTGCAAATATTTTCCTTTTAAAACATGTACTGATTACCTTAAATGCTTTTCTGATGCAACTAGTAATAACCAACACACTTTAACCAGTGGAGGTTGTACTGATTTTTGACATTTTAATGAGCATTTACATACTACTCAGAATATACAACTGCACAGAAGATCAAAAAGAATACTTAAAAAAGTAGCATTTTATTATCTATTTTATTTATCCTTTATTGATTGGGTTAATTCCACAAAGATAGTGACCCCACTTCAGATGAGAGCTGAGGTGGTATTTCTGCTACTACTGGAAATATGGCCAGGGCATCAGGCAACCTCTTCTACTGTTTTTGGTAGGTGCCATGGGATCTCTCATATCCAAAAGAGCTACTACAAATTCAAGCAGATATGACCTTGATTTAACATCTCATCTGAAAGATGACACACCCAGGAGTGTAGCAACCCCCTGTATGCTGCATTGCAGTGTCAGAAGTCCAATCACCTGCAGTGGTAACAGGACCCTTTGACTTCTGGTCTACTAGTACCAAAGGTGATTGTGCTATCTGCTGCACCACTGAACCTGATATTAATTATTATTTAAAAAAATCCAGATTAACCAATGATAAAAAGCTGGCATATCTCAAAAACTAGCTCTAGTACTGATAAACAGTGTGCAGATATGTACCAGCATCATGCACACTCTGTGTAGCACACTGCTGGGTATTAACTGTGTTTCATAGGCATGAATCATGGTAGTCCCCTGTAACATTCAACAGCCTTCCAGTTGGTGCTCTAGATTGCCTAGTATCTTACTGCACACAAGGTATTCTGTGCTTGGGCTGGCAAGTATGTGCTACACAGCATGCCATTTTTAGAAAGCCATTGAGATGTAAGCATGTATGTATGTAAGGTCTGTCTGTTAGCCAGCTTGTTTGTATTTTATTATGCTGCTATCATCCTGATGTGTTTCTATGAATTAAAGCATCTAAAGGAAATACCCCACCTGCCTGTCATCTATGTTAGAGAGAGGGAGAGATGAGCAACATGGTGTCAGAAGTGGGATGTCTAAAGGGCATGGTGTTAGAGGTGGCATGGCTGAAACAACTTAAGGCACTTGCTTGGAACTGGAGAAATATACAGGAGTATATGTTTTCTGGAATTTATAAATTCCAAAGCCTTGGATCAGCTTGTCCACACCCCCACCAGGGGCAGCAATATCCTGGGCCTGGTCATTACCAATATGGGTAACTGGTATTCCACGCCAGAGGTCAACTCCTTGATGGTCAGATCTGACCACTAGCTAATCACCCTGGACATCCATATCCCACCCCCCCATTAAGAAAACCACCATCAAAAACTACTCAAAAGCCAACTTCATGCTTTTTAAGACAGAAGTGGCAAACTTCACTACACCCATGCAGATGGAAAATAGAGTTACAACTGCTGAATCTTATATAAATGCACTTTGTAAGCACATACACAAGTGCATGGATCGTGCCATCACCAACAGAACCAAGACGCTATCCTCAAAAAAAAGGAAGCCAATTTGGTGGTCCCCTGCCATAAACAAACTCTACAACAGAAGGAAGAAGCTGTTGCAAAAAAGAGTAAAATCCCAAGATTGGAGGAACTCCCTGGTCAGCCTCAGCAAGAAGCTGAGATCCCTCATAAAATCCTCCAAAGCCAGTTATGAAAATAAAATCATCACTGATTCCAAAAACAACACAAAGCCTTCTACAGCTATGTCAAGAATCTCAATGGAATCACTCAGATCTGTTCTGAGCTACAGCACAATGGCACTAAATATACAGAACCAACTGATATTGCCAACATCCTGGCAGATAGGTTCAGTGCTAACTTTACCACCCCACCCTCCAAAGGGCCCATGTTAATACCGGAAGAATGCAAAGCCCTTGTAATCCTGGATTATCAAGTAAAGACCGCACCCTCCAAAGCCAAGAACACAGCATCCATGGGACCAGACAACATCCCAGACTGCGTACTGCATGACGTAAAGAACGAACTGGCACCCCACCTAAGTACCATGTTCAATCATAGCCTTACCTCAGGCTATGTGCCTACTGAATGGTGCACAGCGATGGTTATCCCACTCCACAATGGGGGTGCCACCACAAACCCAGGAAACTACCGCCCCATTAGCCTGATGAGCCTGGTCTGCAAGGCCATGGAACATATCATCTTGGAGCTTATAAACAAAGACATAGGTAACCTCCAAACCCTGGACCCGACTCAGTTTGGATTTGTAAAAGGCATATCATGTCTACTAAATCTGATTGACTTCTTTGAAGCAGTCACTAGAGCAGCAGACAAGGGCAAGGTAGTGCAAACAGCCTATCTTGACCTTGCCAAGGCTTTCAATACCATCCCCCACTTTGGAATTATAGATAAACTCACTAAACTGGGCATAAATCCCTGTCACAAGATGGGTGGTCAACTGGCTTACCGACAGAATCCACACAGTAAAAGGATATGACTCCAAGTCTGACTTCAGACCAGTGATGAGTGGAGTACCACAGGGTTCAGTCCTAGGTCCTGTCCTGTTAGGCATCTACTTCTCTGAAGTGCAGGCCAACACAGAAGGTCTTTGGCTAACAAAGTTCACAGATGACTGCAAACTGAGAGCCATAACAGAATCACCTAATGGTGCAGACATTCTACAAAAGGGCCTCACAGAGACAGATGCTTGATGTCAAAGTCATGGCCTCAAGCTCAATTCCCTGAAGTGCATTGTCATCCCCTTTTGGAAAAAATTGGTACCCATGAACTACCACATAGGTGGTAGCTCATTAAACACTGAAAGTGTGATAAGAGACCTCGGGAAACAGATGGACAGTAGTCTCTCCTTTGATAACCACATCACCACAGTAGTCAGGAAATCCTTCTACATGGCACACCTCATCACAAAAGGATTCTCCTCTAGAAAAAAGAAGGTCATTGTTCCTCTGTATTCATGCCTCATCAGACCCATTATAGTGTACAATGCCCCATTTGGCATGTATCTCACAAGACACCTACAACAATTAGAAAGGCCACAGAAATACCTCACTAAGAGGATTACTGGCTTCAAACAGATGCCATATGCAGGCTGTCTCAAAAAACTCCAACTCTGCTCCATCACATATCATCTACTCTGCCTAACATACAAAGCTATGTCAAACCCAGAACTGTTGGACATGCTACACTTAAAGAAATCCCAATCTCTCTGATCCAAATGCTCCAGGGGACATAAACCTTGTCACCACAATAAACAGAACATGCTGGAGGGATAGATTCCTGTCCCAGAGACTCCCCATACTCTGGAACAAACTACCCATTCATGTCAAGCAAAGCTACTCATTGGCCCTCTTTAAGAAAAATATTGACGACTGGATGGGAAATAGAAAATTCACCCTGGGGATCACTTCTGCAGCACTGCTTGACAGGGGCACTAGAAAATAATTTTCTTGGGTGGCGAAAGCCAGGGAATCATTTTGGCTAGGCTTATATAGGACCCAGGGCCAATAGCCTAGCACCTACCTATGAATCTATGAGTGAATCATCTCTATAATGTGCACACTTCACAAAACAGGCCAGAAATGAATTTTAGATATTAAAACTTGCTCAGCACTACTTCTTTTTCATAAAATATGGAACGAGGCATACAGAATGTTCTAAATGATATTTGCATAAACCGATATGTACGATAAAAATATTTGAACTACTATGGAAAATGTTTGAAATAAAGTCTGAATTGCATAAAACAAATAAAATAAGGGGAAACAACCACATTTTCACAAAGCAGATTTTTCATATTAAGCAAAGATGTCCGGGTTATCAGAAGTGTATAAAGTGTCCGCATGTTTGTGTAGTACTACAGTAAAGTTATTTTGCAGAATACAGCCATTATAGAGCATATTTTGCCAAGTATAGTATTTCAAAGAGTTTATTGTGCATTTGAATGTTATCACAAGCTCACAGAACAGTTTGTTCATACATGATTACAAGGGCCATATTTTAATTGTATGCACAAACACATACTTTGTGGGCATGGCAGATGGATTTTGAAAACACAGTGCACTTGTGTTTGACAGTAATACTGCTGAGAACTGGAGAGTGTTTGAGCAAGAGTATGACATTTTCATACAGGCTGCATTTTCTGATAAAGATGACCATACAAAGGCATTTATTCTGCTTAATTTAGATGGGTCAGAAGCCATAGAACAGGAATGTTCATTTGTGTATGCACCTGTTATTTATACAGGAGAGTGGGAAGCTGTCATATTGTTATACAGGCTGAGTCAAGAGAAAACTCTGAGAGCTTAAAATGTAAATTTAGAGAAACATGTAATGCCCAGACAAATGTTACTATGGAAAGGCACTTATTTATACAAGAGATCAAAAGCCTGGAGAAACTTTTGCAGCATATATAACAGCCTTGTTTCTCAAAGCTAAAATGTGCAGATTTGGCAATTTAAGGGATGAGTTGATAAATCACAGACTTGTATGTAGTATTAAAGATGATGCTGTGAGAAAGATTTTGCCTTGTAACAGTGATTTAACTCTGAATAAGGCTATTGAGATTTGTCAGATGTACAAGCTTACAGAAAAACACACAAATATGCTTACAAACAAGTACAGCTCTAGATGGCACAGTGATAAAACTCATGTTGATAGTATGCAGCACATTATTAAAAGAAACAGGCCCAAGCAGATAGCAGAAAGTGTAGCCCATGCAGCACTCACTGGTAAACCCCAGAGCTTTCCGGCAAATTCCAGAGTTTGCACAGTCTCTGTGAAGCATAAGAGTATGTCAGCAAACTCAAAGCATGGCCCCAACCCAGTTTTATTGCCAACTGTCATAACTGTGGTTGAAGTCATGAATCTAAAAGGGAGAAATGTTTAGCTTTTGGTCAGCAGTACCACAAATACAATAAGTGGAATAATTTCAAAAGATTTTGTAAATCAAAAGGCCCACATTCTTTTATTAAAAGGGAACATTTTAAGAAGTGAGTTGATCAATTAGATAGCTGCAACCCTACTCTTTATGTTGATGGTGTGTCAATGTTTCATGAAACAGTCAATGCAGTAGTTTAAGGGCAAAAAATGAAGTATTTTGTACTGTTCGGATAAATCATGAATATGTAGAGCTCAAAGTTTACACCGATTCCAAATGCAATGTTATGTCAGCAGAAACATTTGTGAGAGTGTGTCATGGTGAAAGGCTTGATTGGGCAATGTGTGAAGCTTGTTGCTTATGGAGGTGAAGAAATTCAAACTGAAGGCTTAGTATTGCTTTCATTTTACTTGGCTGAAAGAAGCTGTGACTTGTTATTTTATGTTGTCAGGAGGCATGCCCAATCATTATTAGGGCTCAGAGACAGTTGAAACTGGGGCTGCTTTCATTTAATAAGGAAGTCCACCAAGTTAACTTAAAAGACCACTACTCTAATTTTGCCCAGTACATTTTTTCTACATATGCTGCTGTTTTAGAAGACAAATTATGCAATCTTTCAGTTGTGTACTCCATGAAGTTAAACCCAGAGGTCAGTCCACTTATCAAGCCAGCACTAAAAGTTCCAATAGCCATGCAGGACTGAGTCAAAACCAAGCTAGATAACATGGTGTGACAAGGTGTGATTTGTCCAGCTGCAACTTCAACTGAATGGGTATCTTCCTTGGTGGTAGCTCATAAGAAAAGCTCAGATGATATCAGAATATGTATTGACCCTTAAGATTTGAACAAAGTGCTAAAAATACTTCATCATCCAATGCACACAAAGAAATTGCAGCCTTGATGCCAAATGTCACTGTTTTTTCTGTCTTAGATGCAAAGAGTTCAGTTTGGCAAATTCAGCTTGACAAAAATCATCATTGCTCACTACATTCAGTACTCTGTTTGGCGGGTACAGATTTTTGAGATTTTTGAGAATGCCATTTGGGATAAATTCTGCACGGGAAGTCTTTCAACGTGCAATGGAGCAATTTTTTTCCAGGTATCCTTGTGCTATTATAGTATTTGCTATACTAGTAGGAGGTCATGGTGAAGTGGAGTATGAGAGAAACCTCAGAAAAATTCTAGAAAGGGCACTTCAAGTGAATCTTGAGCTCAATCCACAGAAATGCAAATTCAGGCCACAAGAAGTTACTTATGTTAGTTATTTATTTACCAGTACAGGCCTACAACCAGACCCTTCAAAGGAAACAGACATTCTCAAGATGTCAGCTCCAGACAATGTTCAAGCCCCACAACATTTTCTTGGCATGGTTAACTACCTAGGCAAGTTCATTCCAGACTTCAGTCAACTATCAGCGCCACTCAGAGAGCTGACACAAAGATGTATCCTGGTCTTGGTCAGAGCAACACCAAAGAGCATTTTAAGTCCTGAAACAGAGAATTGCTAGTCCACCAACTCTCAGATACTATGATATTCACAAATCATTTACTCGTTCATGTGATGCTCCAAAATTTGGTCTTGGTAAGAGGAAAAATCTGTTGCCTATGCATCAAGAACTCTAACCCAAACTGAGATGCAGTATACCCAGCTCGAGAAAGAGCTTTTGGCAATTGTGTTTGCATGTTCTAAGTTCCATGATTATGTTTATGGTAGACCTATCCAGATCAAAACAGACCACCAACCTCCAGTCACTATCTTGAGAAAGCCTATGCATTCAACTCCAGCCCAACTGCAACATATGATGCTGAGATTACAAAAGTATAATTTCAATCTTATCTACAAGAAAAGCAAACTTCTTTATCTTGCTGCTATGTTATCCAGATTGCCCAGAAACACCACAGAACAGCATGAAAATGAGAACCTTTATTTTGAAGTCATGGAAGTCAGAAATTTTTCTTCCATACATCTTGATGTGCTAAGAGATCACACAGCCACAGATCCAGTTTTACAAAGGCTCAACTACTTTATCAATCAAGGCTGGCCATCAAAGCAATCTATTTTACCTCAAGAAGTACAGCCTTAATTCCATACAGAGATGAGATTTTGTCTAACAAAGGTATCATTATGAAAGGTCCGAAAGTAATTGTTCCAAAGTCATTGCAACCAGAGTACATTACCATCTTGCATCATGGTCACCCAGGAACCAACTCTACCAAAAGAAGGGAGAGAGGACTAGTATTTTGGCCTTCTATGTCACAAGACATTGAGAGCACACATTCATCTTGTTCTATATGTAATAGTACAAAGCCACATCAACAGAAAGAACCACTTCAGCTAAACCAGATTCCTGAACTACCTTGGTCGACAGTAGCCACTAACATTTTCAAGTGGAATGGTCAACATTATTTGGTGTCAGTAGACTCTTACTCCAATTGGTTTGAGATTGCCCTACTTCCTAATCTAGCATCCAGTAATGTCATTACTAAGATAAGGCATCATTTTGCAGTGCATGGTAGTCCGCTCAAAGTTATTTCTGAAAATGGCGTGCAATTTACAAACCACCAGTTCAAAATATTTGCTGAAGAATGTGACTTTACTCATGCCACAAGTAGCCCTGGGTACCCACAGTCAAATGGTTTGGCAGAACGTGTAGTCCACAGTGCAAAACAGTTACTTGAGAATTCAAAATGAGATGATAGTGATGTTTTCCTGAATCTCTTGAATCTCAGAAATATTCCTCGTGATAAACATTTTGGTTCACCTGCTCAGAGACTTCTGTCGAGATAAACAAGAACCACATTACCAATTAGTAGTCAATTGCTGGTTCCACATGTCAAGAACAACAGGTCAGTGAAAGCCAATCTGTTGAAGAAATGCCTAACCCAGAAGTCCTACTATGATAAAACCAGCAAACTGCTCAATCCATTACAAGAAGGAGAAGTGGTAAGGATGCAAATGTCCAAAGGTTATGATCGGATTGGTGTCATCAAGAATATTATCCCAGAATCACAAGGAGCAAAGTTTTGGTGGAATTGGAATCTACGTGAGAAAGACTCTTTATCTCAGAGTGAGTTGTCCGGAGTTCCAATTCCAGAGGACGTTCCAAAAGATATTCCTGTACCTGTGACAAATTCAGAAATTCCTGATACGAGTTGTGCACTGAAGACTGTCTCTTTTGTTAAATTTAGTCCAGATTGTTATGTTATGAGATATGGGCGTATCTGTAAAACTTGTAACAGATATGAAGCAACATGGACATGAACATTCAGTTTTGTTTCTAATGTATATAGTAATGCATGTCTAGCTCTGATATTGTTTTTACAAAGGGCAATCTTTTTAAGAGGGAGGATGTAGAGCAATGTGTGTATGTACCTTTAAGAAACTATCCAAGGGCTTGCACAAGTGTATAAATACTGAGCACGTGCAAGCTAAACTACCATTTTGTAGTAAGCTGTTGAGAAGTAAGCATGTATATATGTAAGCTCTGTCTGTTAGCCAGTTTGTTTGTATTTTATGATGCTGCTATCCATCCTGATGTGTTTCTATGCATTAAAGCATCTAAACAAAATACCCCACCTGCTTGTCATTTATGTTAACGAGAGTGAGATGAGCAACATTGACCTAAATACCAGAAACCCTAAACCAGATGTGCCATTGACCAAAACACCAGAAACCCTAAACCAAATGCGCCATTGACCAAAAACACTAGAAACCCTAAACCAGTTGTGACGTTGACCTAAACACCAGAAACCCTAAACTAGATACGCCATTGACCTAAACACCAGAAACCCTAAACCAGATGTGCCATTGACCTAAACACCAGAAACCCTAAAGCAGATGTGCTATTGACCTAAACCCCAGAAATCATAAACCAGATGTGCCATTGACTTAAACCCCATAAACCATAAACCACATGTGCCATTGACCTAAACACCAGAAACCAGAAGTGCCATTGACCTAAACACCAGAAACCCTAAACCAGATGTGCCATTGACCTAAACACCAGAAACCCTAAACCAGATATGCCATTGACCTATACACCAGAAATCATAAACCAGAAGTGCCATTGACCTAAACACAAGAAACCCTAAACCAGATATGCCATTGACCTAAACACCAGAAACCCTAAACCAGATGTGCCATTGACCTAAACACCAGAAACCCTAAACCAGATGTGCCATTGACCTAAACACCAGAAACCCTAAACCAGATGTGCCATTGACCTAAACACCAGAAACCAGTTGTTACATGAAGCATGGCTTGCTAGTGCATCTAGAAGCCTTTTCTTGCACATGATTACACTGAAGCTGTATGACTGCATGGAGACGCCTTAAATGAACTAATGAGATATCAAGCTGCTAACACCAGGAAAAAAAGCGGAAAGTAGGTGAAAAGAATAACTCATAAATCTGTCTACACACAGGGCCGGCCTTAGGTGAAATAGTTCTGTCAGCAAATGGCTCCATGGTTATCCTCTCAATGCAACTCCCTCATCCTGCCCCTCCGCTCACATCCCTTACTGACCCTGGTTCCCCTTATCCCTGCTTCACCACATCATTCCAAATGTTTTTTTTTTTTTGTTTGTTTGTTTTTTTAGCTTTTCTCCTAGTTTGTCTTAATCTTTAGCTTTTTCCCCCCACGCCCTTTCAACATACTCAAACTGGCCCAAGACTGCAGTAGAACAACTGTGAAGGAAATAACTGCATCAAGCTAGTAGTCTATACCATATCACCAGCTTTTAAATCTATGTTCAGTCTCTTTAATAAAAGATTTAAAAGATTTAAAACTTGATGATATGTTATATTGATCTATTCATGTGAACAATGAGTTTCCCTCAAGTGAACCTATATATTATTACAAAAGATGACTTTGCATGTGTGTAAAGTTCCTTCATAGTGCATGTTTACCCTCCATGTGCATTTCTTCAAAGAACACTGCAGAATGGGTTTGTACAGCGCAAAGAATTAAGTGCATGAATGAATTAGTTTTGAGACCATGAGACCACTGGTAAATATATAATGACATCATATAAGTTGTGTGACTAAACTGGAACATGCAGATAAATCAGTCATGCAAGAAACAAGGAATTCTATATCTCAGCTCTTGGCACTGTGTAGTAACAAATAACTACTGCACAGAGTGCAAAGTGCTCTAATGGCACCAGTCATAAAATGTCACAGAAATCTGAATGTGAAATGCTGAGCTTGTTCATTCATATTAGAAATAATATCCCAAACTTTCTATTTATCTGCCTACTTATGTATGTATGTATTTATCTGTCTATCTACTCCATGTATCTGTCTGTCAGGCTAGCCAGGCAGCCATCTCTCTATGATCTATAACAAGTGCATACTAACTGCCACTGATTTTTAAATGTCACTCAGATTTTGCAACAACCTACGTGCAGTACTCACAGAAGATTATGGCTTTAAATTTCTTGCAGTTTGCTGTAATTATTTTCAGTAATTTCCCTGTCATTTTTACTGCATATTTCATCAGGAAATTCCACATTACATGATTTTTTCAGATCATATTTATTAACACAAGAGCAAGATTGCAAAACAACAATGGAAGTAAGAACTCCATGCAGGCATAAAGTGATGAAGGCCCGACCTTGCCTTTTGTAATTGTTACTCATAATGTTCTCGACCAGCTGGATAGTAAACATCAAAGGGCTCCTCTGATCTTTAAAGGAGTGTCAGATGTTCTTAAAGAAAATAGTTTTAACAGAAATGTCCTGCAGATTCATGGAAGATGGAGGGTTTTGAAAACAAAATATTTCAAAGAGAACTTCAGACTACAGAGAACAGAGAAGCGAAGCTAGAAGTCACAATGCATACATATGTAAAATATAAAGAATATATTATTAATTTTCGATGAAATTCCTACCATGCATGTCTAAAATGATATGGACAAGAACTATTTATATGGTAAAGTGCATTATTCATGTAATACAGCATAGGAGTGACATCTTATTTGGTGTTGGCTCTGATTAGTCTGATCAGAGAAGCCTAATAAATGAACCTCTTGTGCCCTTCCAAGTGCAGCTATATCTGTAAACAGCCACAGGACGGAATTACTCATTCTGCTAGTGTACTTCTAAATAATTTCTATCATCCCATGTTGATCTGCAGATAATGAGAATATTCAAACAATTTTATTCATTCCACAGTTTGCACCTCCTGCCTGCCTGCTCACCACAGCATGCTGAATTATTCACTTTCTTAGGAAAGCAAAGACACTGCTTATGATTACTGGGTGTAGCTGTGGATTAGGAGAAGCTGTGTTCTACACTGTGTAAGCTGCTGCTTGGCGTCTCTTTATGAAAGTGTTTCCCAAACTGAAAAAGACCCAATCATTGCAAGTCAATCAGGAAAGGAAACACAATATGCAAAAGCTAAGTTTAAGCAATTACTGCTACTTTACTGCCACCTGGTGGAACCTAACAGTTTTGCAACTTACTATGCAAAACCAAAAATGCTTTGCTTTGCTTGCTTGTTACAACAACTGATATGATAATAGCATTTATTTATTTATTAAGGGAACAAAGCATGATTCATCATGTACATAAATGCCGAGTATTATCTACATCAACAGCTAGTGCCAAGGCAGTAAAAAGCTCATATCTCTCAGTCAAAGAGAAAAAAAGCAGTGAGAAATCGATAAAATGAAGGTGGCATGCACATAGGAAAAAAAGTTATCCACAATGCAAGAGCATAGTACAGCTGATTAAGGTTTGTTGAAAGTGCACTAACTATACTTGGAGATGCTTTAATATATAGTTGTCAAGAGAAGCACTATAAATAAATTATAGTTGTAGCTACAGATGGGGAAGGAGAATTATTAGGGGGAAAAAAACAAAGCTTCCAGTTTAAAGGATGTTGGGTACAATCATTTCACCAGTGCACACACATGGACCCCAGATTAAATATTAGAAGATCCTCATCAGGAAAATCTTAGCAAGGCATTTTGTTCTTCATTGCAGAACTTTTCATACACCACTTGAGTAGGTCTTGAATTTCTTGTGTAGCGCACCCGCAGATGTAGCTGAATAGTGCACAGGTTTCTTCCTACCTGACTCTGGTGACACCCCTATTTATACCCAACACACCAAGGATGAAAATAACAGATTTTATTCTAGATGGAAACTCTAGTCTGAACAGGCAACAGCACAGTAGCAAACCAATTATTGCATCAGCACAAAGTTTAGCAATAAGGCAATATGAAGTATACATACAGTGAAATCACACACAAGCACACACACACACACACACACACACACACACACACACACACACACACACTCAGAACTTGATAAGAGAGGTCTTGTCATTCAAATATGATCAAAAATGCAATATCATTGAGCAGTGAAGATTCTATAATGCAGCACTACTAACAGCAGCTCTAACCTCGATCAGTTCTAATCAGACCAAACTGTGAAAACACTCTGTTATACCCTGTTCACTGGCCAGTGATTAGTTACAGTCTTAATACTGGCATGATGGGGCCCAAAGTTGGAGCTCATATGAAACCCGGGTATTTACAATCCACAAAGCATTAAAGGGGAAACCCACACTGAGGGGTGAGTAACATGAGATCCACAGAATTACAGCCAGTACTATTTCGAGATAAAGCTAACAGTGTCAGTTCAGAAAAGGAAAAAGGGAAAAAAAAAACTAGGAACACAGGCCCAGTCGAAGCTATAGCACAATCCTATGAAAGTATAAAATTGTGGCCAAAACCTCTCACCACTCCATCGATAATATTCTGGATGTCAAATACCACAATTCCACAGATGAGAAGTGTAGAGATCACCCAACATCCGTCTGGTAATCGAAAATGTCCTCTTTATAATAGGACCAACAGTATTCCTGTCCTTGCTGATCAGATGCAGGCGTGGGACTACTGGTTCCAGACTTCTCTCCTGATTCCACAGGTCACCATAGACCAGGTTTTCAGTGGAGGACAAACACGATCTGCAACTTCATTTCCCTGTCCCAGACACTAGAAAAATCTGGTTTTAATGCAAGATTATTCCTTCATCCTGTGTTTCAGTCTGCCCCCTTTCACTTTCATTTCTCTCTTTTATATCAAATGAAAAGGAGCTCCACCTTGTGGTGTATCAGAAAACTGAGTCTGTTAACCATACAATGAAATACAGTGGGAGCTACACTCTCCCCCCACTTGAAAATGGTTCCCTATTATGCTGTCGAAGATGCAGGTTGTCGAATGTGTCTTTGTCGAACAGTAAAGTGCGAAAAAGCAAAATAGCGAAGCGGCTGTTTAGCAAATTCTTTCCCTGGGAAAGAATTTGTTTGGACGCTTTCACTACTTTGCCTTTTCAGCACTGTAGTGCAATCGTGGAGTTGGTATATTTAAGTAGGGGAGGTGTGGGGGGCACAGCCCCCCCACATTAAATAATGTTTAACTGTTGTTTTGTTTGTTTTTTTTGTTTCGGAACAGTGATTGTTTTCCATTGGAAAATAATCGCTGTTCTGAAGTTTCGACATTGTAAGCTTTCGCTTACATGGTGTCGATTATCTGTCGTTCTCTCTTCTGGGCATGCGATATGATAATATAGACCCTTGAAAACTTGGGTCCTCCGAAGTCAAAGGTAGATTAGCAGCAATATATACAAACACTAATGCACCATCAACTGAACAGTATTTCTGCATTCAGAAGGTACATCTCATCAAGGGTGATCAACATTATGCTTAACTTGGGATGGGGTGCCACCAACTGAGAAGGAGGCATAGGGATCATGGGCATAGACTCTCTGATGGGCAGTGGTCACAGGCGCTTGTGTACTATGTCCCAAACTATCATATGTGAGCCTTTTTGGGGGCCGAATCAGTCTCTGAGGCTTTGGTTCAAAAGAGACAACTGGAAAATTTTGCTCTGAAGGTTGGCCACTCACATCACACTCAACGTCCAGTTCCTCAGTAGGCATATTGTCTACTTATAAGATTTCCTCTTGTATAACTTCACTTTCTTTCTTCATAACTGTACAACTGTCCTCGCCACCATTATCCAACGTTTGCATAGCAGGACCTCCATCAGCATCAGGTTCTGCAAGAGGCACAGAAACATCACTCAGTCTTTTGTTGGTGCTGGACTATTCAAAGTGACAAGGGACAAATTCCGGTGCATTTACATTGAGATTGCAGTCCATGGAGTCTCGAACATCCTCATAGAAATGTCCACTGAAACCCCAGTCATCATCACTGTCCTCCTCTCCTTCAGCAGGAGGAATCACAGACTCTTAAACATTTGGGAGGATATTACCTCTCAGCCTTAGTCTTCTGGATCGCCTTGAGTTAGGTTTTCGCTGAGCCATTTTGGGTTCCAGATTCATGAGTCTCACTGATTCTGCCAAAGGTATTAAGTTGTTATGTGCCAGGTTTTGATGGGTCCTTCTTTCCCTCAGGGCAGACTTGGTAGATAGGGATTTTAGGTAGCTGAGAACAAATTATGTAGATCTCAGATCCCCAATGGTCAGCTAGTTTATGCTTTCCTTGCAGGCCCAAGTTTCTCAAAAGAACTCTGTCCTCTGGTTGCAAGTCATGTATCTTCATTTTCTTGTCATAGAGAGCATTGTTTCACTGATGTCTTTGTCCTGTTGATTGTTCAGCTAGCTCATAGGCCTATCTAAGGTTCTTCAAGAGTCTCTCCACATAAATGCCATGAGATTGCACTGGTGTATCATCAGCTGTGACTCCAAAGGTTAAATCAACAGGAAGATGAGCTTCTCTTCCAAACATTAGGAAGTAAGGTGAGAATCCTGTAGCATCATTTTTAGTGCTGTTGTATGTATGCACCACAGGCTGTAGTGTACAAAGGACTTCTCAACTAGTAGTTTTGCCACTGTAATAGCTTTTTGATCGTGAGTTGAAAATGCTTGAGCGTATCGGGTATAATGGTCTGTCACCACCAGCACACTAATGATCCCACCTTCATCCGGTTCAATGCACAGAAAATCTATACAGACCAGTTCCATGGGTCCACTACTTTCCATTTGACCCAATGATGCAGCTCTGGTCAGCAGAGTCTTTCTCTGAATGCAATAAAGACGTGTACGACAATAATCCTCAACATCTTTCTTCATGCATGGCCAGTAGAACCTGTCTTGTACCAGACCCATAGTTCTGTCATAACCAAGATGACCATGTTCATCATGCAGTGACCGGAGTACTACTTCTCTATACTTCTGAGGAAGCAACAATTGCCATTTTTCATTGCCAAGTGCACTAGGAGATCTCCTGTACACTAGTCCATTTCGTATCTGGAGTCTGTCCCATTCTTTAGCCAAAAGTCTTGCCAGTGGATGATTATCTGTTCAAAGCATATGTTTCTCCTCTACAGCAGCTACCACCAGCTGACCTAAGGGATCTTCTCTTTGATCTCTGCTGAGGTCACAGTTACTCAAAGCTGGTAGCAATGAAGCCTGTAAAGTGACCAGGTTACAGTAAGCTTGGGGTATGCTTTCTGCAGACAGATCCAACTTCTGGGCCCAATATTCAGTTTGTTGGTAGCAGGTTGCAATCTGGCACATAGCTCTCACTCCTGGTGTTGGAATTTCCACCCATTTATCGGTGGGGTGTAAATCTCCGTGAGGTTTTCTGGACAAACCATCAGCATCTCCATTTTTGTGTCCTGTGCGATATTTTAAACTGAATTTGTAGTTAGATAAAGCAGCCATCCATCTGTGGCCAGTAGCAGCTAGATTTGCAGTGGTCTGGATGCATGTCAGAGGGTTGTTGTCAGTCTGAACTTCGAATGCAGCCCCATAGAGGTAGTCATGCAGCTTGTCTACCACAGCCAACTTTAAAGCAAGGAATTCCAACTTGTGTGCAGGATAATTCCTTTCTGTTGGAGATAAACATTGACTGATAAAAGCCACAGGCCTCAGTTTCTTGTCCTGCTCCTGGCAAAGGACTCCTCCTAAACCATCTCTGCTAGCATCCACATGTAATGTGTATGGCTTTGTTAAGTCAGCAAATGCCAGCACTGGGGAATGTGTGAGGCAATACTTAAGCTGTTCAAATGCCTCTTCGCACTCAGGAGTCCAACGACTCTCGATGAATTCTTTAGAGCCTCTCGGTCCCATTGGATTCTTCAGAAGGATGTCTTCATCTGTTTCATCTGCTTCCTCATCATTTCAGAGCAATTGGTTGAGTGGTCTTGCTATCTTTGAAAATCCTTCCACAAACCTTCTATAGTAACTGCAGAACTCAAGGAAAGATTGCAGCTCTGTGATAGTTCTGGCTATGGGCCAAGATGTCACAGCTTCAGTTTTGCTGGGGTCTGTGGATATTCCATTTTCAGACACTACATGTCCCACATAGGTCACTGAAGGTTGGAAAAAATTGCATTTGCCCACTGACAACTTCAGTCCTTCCTTCTCGATTCTGTTCAATACTTTTGTCAGTCTTTCTTTGTGCTCCTCTATGGTCTTCCCAAAGACAATGATGTCATCAAGGTAGACTAAGATTTCCAGAAGATGCATGTCTCCAACTGTTCTTTCCATAATTCTCTGGAAAGTTGCCGGTACATTCGATAAACCTTGAGGTAGGCGATCAAACTCGAAAAATCCCAAAGGAGTGATGAAGGCAGTCTTCTCTTTATCTTCTGGGTGCATAGGGATTTGATAGTATCCACTCCTTAAGTCTAGGACACTGAACCACTTACTGCCCACCAGGAAATTTAGAGCATCTTCATTCCTGGGTGTTGTGTACTGGTCTGGAATGGTTCACTGATTCAGAGTATGATAGTCAACATACATGCGAATTGACCCATTCTTCTTCCTAACAATGACAATGGGAGAGGCATATGGACTTCCTGACTCTTGAATTATCCCTGCGGCTTTAAGTTCTTCCAGATGTTTTCTCAAGTCCTCCAGATCTCCTGGAGCTACCCTTCTGGAACATTCTCTAAAAGGCTGGTCTTTTAATCTTATTCAGTGTTTTGCACTTTTTGCACAACCCGCATCCAACTCACTTGTAGAAAAAAAAAATTTCTTCTTCATCAACAGCTCTTTATCTCTGGTTACCCACTCAGGGGACAGAAGACCACCTCCTAGATCAATATCTTCCAGTTCCACCTCGACACTGCTCTCGTTTCTTGTCAGAACAGAAGCAGGTAAGGGAGTGGCAGCATAAACATTTCCCAAACACATTTGTGAACGCAGAACAATGGGGGTACTTCCTTTATTCTTCAACCCCACAGGCAAAGTATCATAAGGATGCTTCAGCTTGTCAGCAGGCCAAACTTCTGGGACTAATTCCAGCCCCGGTGGCAAGTCTATTTCTGGATCTATTTCCATCATGAGATGAGAGGAAGCTGTTTGTCCACACATCCTCACTTTGGCCCTCAAGCAGTTGAGCTGACCAGGATGAATTATATGTTATTTCCTAGCAAGGGTCCATACATGACCAGTTTCATCTTTCTTACTATCCTTCTCCTTCTGAAGGGCACAAAAAGCTGGTCTCAGGAGAGGATGTAGTGTTGGGTGCTCCTGGGTCAACTGAGGTGTCAGCATTCTTCTGATGAGGTCAGTATTTGTCTCCACTAAAACAGATAGTGAATCCTTTTCTTTTGGCCTGGAGCACACAACAGTAAGAATTCCAAAAGCTTCTGTTGACCCAACAACTGATGTGGAAAATTCTAACTTGAGTGAGACATAACCATCATAGGGGAACTTTGTGTCACTTAGCCACCAGATACCCAAGTCTTCTAACTTTCCAAGTGGCAACTCCTTTAAGTATTTCTGGTAGAAGCCTCTGAACAGAATGGTGATTTGTGTGCTAGTATCCAACAATGCTTTACTGTATACCCCTTCTATCTTCACTGGCACGATAGGGAACAGTCCCACTAGGCCATCTGGTACTTTCTGTTTCCCGTGTTGTTCAGCTGAACAGCAGTCAGCATGTTGTTGAGGTACATTCAGTTGGCTTCACAATTTTAAAGGATGGTACTCTTTCTTAGTAATCCTTTGTGGTTTCGGATGCTGAGACTTTTGCTGAGAAGGCTTTCCAATTTGGTTGTTCTTTTCAGATGAGCTAGAAGTGTGCTCAGTAGGTAGTTTCTCTCCTCTTTTGCAAGAAGTGGTTGAGAAGTGAGATCCAGGGAGGCTTCTCTTGATATCAGATTTCATGGAGCTCTTTGTGACTGGGCACTCAGCTGGCTTCTTCACTGATGGCCTCCGAAGTTTCCCTGCATCGCACTTGCCAGTAATAGCTCGTTCACTTTTTCCAAGTTTTCTACATTTGGACACTGTCGATTTATATGCCCTGTGTTTCCACAGCGAAAATAAAATCCAGTAGGAACTCTGAACATTGGCTTGTTTGTTTCTTCCCTGAATCCCTTTGTGGAGGTTCTAGCAGATGTATTCCTCCTTTCAGCTAAAATTACCACTGCTCTCTGTAATTCTGCAACCATCTTGGTAACTTGAGCTACGGCATCAGTTAGGGAAGACACCTGCGCCTGCAACTGTGACACCTCTACATTGTAGACACTCTGGACCATGACTCCCATTTAAGTAGTAAGCACTGCTGCAGGCTCCTGCTTGTGTTCCCTCACTGCTTTAGTTGATGTTGAACACTGAGATTTGGCTTCCAACAGGACTTCCTCTTCCCTCACTTCTTTAACCAACTGAGAATAGGTTAGAGTCTCTTTCCTATCTCTCATCCTCAGTTTCCACATAAGTGGATCCATAGCTTGAGCTACTTGTAAAATTTGACCAATTCGTACTTGGTCAGCTACTTTCAGATCCACCCCCTTCTTTAGGATGATCTGGTGGAGCATTTTATCTAATCACTTAATGTAGTCAGATAGTTTCTCACCAACTTCTTGGTATGTATGTTCAAACTGATGCAATAGGTCAGCAGCCCTCTCTGTGCAATCTTGCTTACTCATCCTTAGGTTGTGTATGGTATCTGCAGCTAATCCCTTTAAACTTTCAGCTTCTTCTGAGTTTCTGGCATATCCCACTCCTCTAGGGCTTGTGAAGCCTGATAAATCCAAGATTCAAAATCTTCCTCTCCCTGAGGTGTGGGTCGTTTGCCAGAGAAGAAACATAATTTCCGGTACCCAAACCCAGTGAATGGCTGTGTAGGCTTTAAGCATTTTTCTACAAGACTTCCCAAAGTAATCAAAACTTCAGGCCCTATAGTATTTGTGGGCAGTGAAACTCCAGTTTCTGGTGTAAGGTTCTGACCTGCTTGGATAGCTTCCACAGGTATTTTTCTGTTGCTGGGGTAGTGCACTTCTCAGGGATTACCACACGGCCTGCATTCTTGCCTGAAACTGATACACTAAAAGGTATATACTCATATACTAGAGGATTTTTCCATTCTAATAGGCCAATGTGCTCTGTTCTGTAGTGTCCATGGTGATGTCTAACAAGAATCCATGGTCTACAACTGATAAGGATTCTGTGATTTGACATATTTGCATGCCAGTCCATGTGACACCTGGCAACACTAGAACTAACAATGCTCTGACTGAGCATTGTGCTGTTTGCACCACTTAGAGGCTACTTCTGGGTTCATCTTGCTGCTGGTGTTGCTTTACGCATGTTCAGGGGAATAGGGCAGAGTTCTAGGCAGTACAGGCAATCCCGGAACAGCCCCCAAATGTATCACACCCGCAGGTGTAGCTGAATAGTCTACGGGTTCCTTCCTACCTGACTCTGGTGACACCCCTATTTATACCCAACACACCAAGGTTGCAAATAATAACAGATTTTATTCTAGATGGCAATCTAGTCTTAACAGTCAACAGCACAGTAGCAAACCAATTATTGCAGCAGAAAGTTTAGCAATAAGGCAATATGAAGTATACATACAGTGAAATAATACACCCCCCCAGAACTCGAAAAGAGAGGTCTTGACAGTCAAATATGAGCAAAAATGTAATATCATTCAGCAAAAAAGATTCTATAATGCAGCACTACTAACAGCAGCTCTAACCTCGATCAGTTCTAATCAGACCAAACTGTGAAAACACTCCGTTATACCCTGTTCACTGGCCAGTGATTACTTACAGTCTTAATACTGGCATGATGGGGCCCAAAGTTGGAGCTCATATGAAACCCGGGTATTTGTAATCCACAAAGCATTAAAGGGGAAATCCACACTGAGGGGTGAGTAAAATGAGATCCACAGAGCAACAGCCAGTACTATTTAGAGATAAAGCTAACAGTTTCAGTTC